>NW_027440399.1:0-112409 GCF_031893055.1 Leptodactylus fuscus
TAGAAGTTGCCGAGTAAACGATCAATGAAACTCTATGGGGAAAATCCAACTCCGGCATGATACAAGTTGCAAGATCACCCAGCTAGCCTATGATGGGCTGTCACTAGATAGGCTTAACTGTCAACTTTCCCATGGCTGGGACCTTCTCAGCCAGAGCTACACTCAAGAATACACGATCAATGAAACCCTATGGGGAAAATCAAACTCCGACATAATACAAGTTGCAAGATCACCCAGCTAGCCTATGATGGGCTGTCACTAGATAGGCTTAACTGTCAACTTTCCCATGGCTGCGACCTTCTCAGCCAGAGCTACACTCAAGAATACACGATCAATGAAACCCTATGGGGAAAATCAAACTCCGACATGATACAAGTTGCAAGATCACCCAGCTAGCCTATGATGGGCTGTCACTAGATAGGCTTAACTGTCAACTTTCCCATGGCTGCGTCGTTCTCAGCCCGAGCTACACTCAAGAGTACACGATCAATGAAGCGCTACGGGGAAAATTAAACTCCTGCTTGATAGAAGTTGCCGAGTAAACGATCAATGAAACTCTATGGGGAAAATCCAACTCCGGCATGAGACAAGTTGCAAGATCACCCAGCTAGCCTATGATGGGCTGTCACTAGATAGGCTTAACTGTCAACTTTCCCATGGCTGCGACCTTCTCAGCCAGAGCTACACTCAAGAATACACGATCAATGAAACCCTATGGGGAAAATCAAACTCCGACATGATACAAGTTGCAAGATCACCCAGCTAGCCTATGATGGGCTGTCACTAGATAGGCTTAACTGTCAACTTTCCCATGGCTGCGACCTTCTCAGCCAGAGCTACACTCAAGAATACACGATCAATGAAACCCTATGGGGAAAATCAAACTCCGACATGATACAAGTTGCAAGATCACCCAGCTAGCCTATGATGGGCTGTCACTAGATAGGCTTAACTGTCAACTTTCCCATGGCTGCGTCGTTCTCAGCCCGAGCTACACTCAAGAGTACACGATCAATGAAGCGCTATGGGGAAAATTAAACTCCTGCTTGATAGAAGTTGCCGAGTAAACGATCAATGAAACATTATGGGGAAAATCCAACTCCGGCATAATACAAGTTGCAAGATCACCCAGCTAGCCTATGATGGGCTGTCACTAGATAGGCTTAACTGTCAACTTTCCCATGGCTGGGACCTTCTCAGCCAGAGCTACACTCAAGAATACACGATCAATGAAACCCTATGGGGAAAATCAAACTCCGACATGATACAAGTTGCAAGATCACCCAGCTAGCCTATGATGGGCTGTCACTAGATAGGCTTAACTGTCAACTTTCCCATGGCTGCGACCTTCTCAGCCAGAGCTACACTCAAGAATACACGATCAATGAAACCCTATGGGGAAAATCAAACTCCGACATGATACAAGTTGCAAGATCACCCAGCTAGCCTATGATGGGCTGTCACTAGATAGGCTTAACTGTCAACTTTCCCATGGCTGCGTCGTTCTCAGCCCGAGCTACACTCAAGAGTACACGATCAATGAAGCGCTACGGGGAAAATTAAACTCCTGCTTGATAGAAGTTGCCGAGTAAACGATAAATGAAACCCTATGGGGAAAATCCAACTCCGGCATGATACAAGTTGCAAGATCACCCAGCTAGCCTATGATGGGCTGTCACTAGATAGGCTTAACTGTCAACTTTCCCATGGCTGCGACCTTCTCAGCCAGAGCTACACTCAAGAATACACGATCAATGAAACCCTATGGGGAAAATCAAACTCCGACATGATACAAGTTGCAAGATCACCCAGCTAGCCTATGATGGGCTGTCACTAGATAGGCTTAACTGTCAACTTTCCCATGGCTGCGTCGTTCTCAGCCCGAGCTACACTCAAGAGTACACGATCAATGAAGCGCTATGGGGAAAATTAAACTCCTGCTTGATAGAAGTTGCCGAGTAAACGATCAATGAAACTCTATGGGGAAAATCCATCTCCGGCATGATACAAGTTGCAAGATCACCCAGCTAGCCTATGATGGGCTGTCACTAGATAGGCTTAACTGTCAACTTTCCCATGGCTGGGACCTTCTCAGCCAGAGCTACACTCAAGAATACACGATCAATGAAACCCTATGGGGAAAATCAAACTCCGACATGATACAAGTTGCAAGATCACCCAGCTAGCCTATGATGGGCTGTCACTAGATAGGCTTAACTGTCAACTTTCCCATGGCTGCGTCGTTCTCAGCCCGAGCTACACTCAAGAGTACACGATCAATGAAGCGCTATGGGGAAAATTAAACTCCTGCTTGATAGAAGTTGCCGAGTAAACGATCAATGAAACTCTATGGGGAAAATCCAACTCCGGCATGATACAAGTTGCAAGATCACCCAGCTAGCCTATGATGGGCTGTCACTAGATAGGCTTAACTGTCAACTTTCCCATGGCTGCGACCTTCTCAGCCAGAGCTACACTCAAGAATACACGATCAATGAAACCCTATGGGGAAAATCAAACTCCGACATGATACAAGTTGCAAGATCACCCAGCTAGCCTATGATGGGCTGTCACTAGATAGGCTTAACTGTCAACTTTCCCATGGCTGCGACCTTCTCAGCCAGAGCTACACTCAAGAATACACGATCAATGAAACCCTATGGGGAAAATCAAACTCCGACATGATACAAGTTGCAAGATCACCCAGCTAGCCTATGATGGGCTGTCACTAGATAGGCTTAACTGTCAACTTTCCCATGGCTGCGTCGTTCTCAGCCCGAGCTACACTCAAGAGTACACGATCAATGAAGCGCTACGGGGAAAATTAAACTCCTGCTTGATAGAAGTTGCCGAGTAAACGATCAATGAAACCCTATGGGGAAAATCCAACTCCGGCATGATACAAGTTGCAAGATCACCCAGCTAGCCTATGATGGGCTGTCACTAGATAGGCTTAACTGTCAACTTTCCCATGGCTGCGACCTTCTCAGCCAGAGCTACACTCAAGAATACACGATCAATGAAACCCTATGGGGAAAATCAAACTCCGACATGATACAAGTTGCAAGATCACCCAGCTAGCCTATGATGGGCTGTCACTAGATATGCTTAACTGTCAACTTTCCCATGGCTGCGTCGTTCTCAGCCCGAGCTACACTCAAGAGTACACGATCAATGAAGCGCTATGGGGAAAATTAAACTCCTGCTTGATAGAAGTTGCCGAGTAAACGATCAATGAAACTCTATGGGGAAAATCCAACTCCGGCATGATACAAGTTGCAAGATCACCCAGCTAGCCTATGATGGGCTGTCACTAGATAGGCTTAACTGTCAACTTTCCCATGGCTGCGACCTTCTCAGCCAGAGCTACACTCAAGAATACACGATCAATGAAACCCTATGGGGAAAATCAAACTCCGACATGATACAAGTTGCAAGATCACCCAGCTAGCCTATGATGGGCTGTCACTAGATAGGCTTAACTGTCAACTTTCCCATGGCTGCGACCTTCTCAGCCAGAGCTACACTCAAGAATACACGATCAATGAAACCCTATGGGGAAAATCAAACTCCGACATGATACAAGTTGCAAGATCACCCAGCTAGCCTATGATGGGCTGTCACTAGATAGGCTTAACTGTCAACTTTCCCATGGCTGCGTCGTTCTCAGCCCGAGCTACACTCAAGAGTACACGATCAATGAAGCGCTATGGGGAAAATTAAACTCCTGCTTGATAGAAGTTGCCGAGTAAACGATCAATGAAACTCTATGGGGAAAATCCAACTCCGGCATGATACAAGTTGCAAGATCACCCAGCTAGCCTATGATGGGCTGTCACTAGATAGGCTTAACTGTCAACTTTCCCATGGCTGGGACCTTCTCAGCCAGAGCTACACTCAAGAATACACGATCAATGAAACCCTATGGGGAAAATCAAACTCCGACATGATACAAGTTGCAAGATCACCCAGCTAGCCTATGATGGGCTGTCACTAGATATGCTTAACTGTCAACTTTCCCATGGCTGCGTCGTTCTCAGCCCGAGCTACACTCAAGAGTACACGATCAATGAAGCGCTATGGGGAAAATTAAACTCCTGCTTGATAGAAGTTGCCGAGTAAACGATCAATGAAACTCTATGGGGAAAATCCAACTCCGGCATGATACAAGTTGCAAGATCACCCAGCTAGCCTATGATGGGCTGTCACTAGATAGGCTTAACTGTCAACTTTCCCATGGCTGCGACCTTCTCAGCCAGAGCTACACTCAAGAATACACGATCAATGAAACCCTATGGGGAAAATCAAACTCCGACATGATACAAGTTGCAAGATCACCCAGCTAGCCTATGATGGGCTGTCACTAGATATGCTTAACTGTCAACTTTCCCATGGCTGCGTCGTTCTCAGCCCGAGCTACACTCAAGAGTACACGATCAATGAAGCGCTATGGGGAAAATTAAACTCCTGCTTGATAGAAGTTGCCGAGTAAACGATCAATGAAACTCTATGGGGAAAATCCATCTCCGGCATGATACAAGTTGCAAGATCACCCAGATAGCCTATGATGGGCTGTCACTAGATAGGCTTAACTGTCAACTTTCCCATGGCTGGGACCTTCTCAGCCAGAGCTACACTCAAGAATACACGATCAATGAAACCCTATGGGGAAAATCAAACTCCGACATGATACAAGTTGCAAGATCACCCAGCTAGCCTATGATGGGCTGTCACTAGATAGGCTTAACTGTCAACTTTCCCATGGCTGCGTCGTTCTCAGCCCGAGCTACACTCAAGAGTACACGATCAATGAAGCGCTATGGGGAAAATTAAACTCCTGCTTGATAGAAGTTGCCGAGTAAACGATCAATGAAACTCTATGGGGAAAATCCAACTCCGGCATGATACAAGTTGCAAGATCACCCAGCTAGCCTATGATGGGCTGTCACTAGATAGGCTTAACTGTCAACTTTCCCATGGCTGGGACCTTCTCAGCCAGAGCTACACTCAAGAATACACGATCAATGAAACCCTATGGGGAAAATCAAACTCCGACATGATACAAGTTGCAAGATCACCCAGCTAGCCTATGATGGGCTGTCACTAGATAGGCTTAACTGTCAACTTTCCCATGGCTGCGACCTTCTCAGCCAGAGCTACACTCAAGAATACACGATCAATGAAACCCTATGGGGAAAATCAAACTCCGACATGATACAAGTTGCAAGATCACCCAGCTAGCCTATGATGGGCTGTCACTAGATAGGCTTAACTGTCAACTTTCCCATGGCTGCGACCTTCTCAGCCAGAGCTACACTCAAGAATACACGATCAATGAAACCCTATGGGGAAAATCAAACTCCGACATGATACAAGTTGCAAGATCACCCAGCTAGCCTATGATGGGCTGTCACTAGATAGGCTTAACTGTCAACTTTCCCATGGCTGCGTCGTTCTCAGCCCGAGCTACACTCAAGAGTACACGATCAATGAAGCGCTACGGGGAAAATTAAACTCCTGCTTGATAGAAGTTGCCGAGTAAACGATCAATGAAACCCTATGGGGAAAATCCAACTCCGGCATGATACAAGTTGCAAGATCACCCAGCTAGCCTATGATGGGCTGTCACTAGATAGGCTTAACTGTCAACTTTCCCATGGCTGCGACCTTCTCAGCCAGAGCTACACTCAAGAATACACGATCAATGAAACCCTATGGGGAAAATCAAACTCCGACATGATACAAGTTGCAAGATCACCCAGCTAGCCTATGATGGGCTGTCACTAGATATGCTTAACTGTCAACTTTCCCATGGCTGCGTCGTTCTCAGCCCGAGCTACACTCAAGAGTACACGATCAATGAAGCGCTATGGGGAAAATTAAACTCCTGCTTGATAGAAGTTGCCGAGTAAACGATCAATGAAACTCTATGGGGAAAATCCAACTCCGGCATGATACAAGTTGCAAGATCACCCAGCTAGCCTATGATGGGCTGTCACTAGATAGGCTTAACTGTCAACTTTCCCATGGCTGCGACCTTCTCAGCCAGAGCTACACTCAAGAATACACGATCAATGAAACCCTATGGGGAAAATCAAACTCCGACATGATACAAGTTGCAAGATCACCCAGCTAGCCTATGATGGGCTGTCACTAGATAGGCTTAACTGTCAACTTTCCCATGGCTGCGACCTTCTCAGCCAGAGCTACACTCAAGAATACACGATCAATGAAACCCTATGGGGAAAATCAAACTCCGACATGATACAAGTTGCAAGATCACCCAGCTAGCCTATGATGGGCTGTCACTAGATAGGCTTAACTGTCAACTTTCCCATGGCTGCGTCGTTCTCAGCCCGAGCTACACTCAAGAGTACACGATCAATGAAGCGCTATGGGGAAAATTAAACTCCTGCTTGATAGAAGTTGCCGAGTAAACGATCAATGAAACTCTATGGGGAAAATCCAACTCCGGCATGATACAAGTTGCAAGATCACCCAGCTAGCCTATGATGGGCTGTCACTAGATAGGCTTAACTGTCAACTTTCCCATGGCTGCGACCTTCTCAGCCAGAGCTACACTCAAGAATACACGATCAATGAAACCCTATGGGGAAAATCAAACTCCGACATGATACAAGTTGCAAGATCACCCAGCTAGCCTATGATGGGCTGTCACTAGATATGCTTAACTGTCAACTTTCCCATGGCTGCGTCGTTCTCAGCCCGAGCTACACTCAAGAGTACACGATCAATGAAGCGCTATGGGGAAAATTAAACTCCTGCTTGATAGAAGTTGCCGAGTAAACGATCAATGAAACTCTATGGGGAAAATCCAACTCCGGCATGATACAAGTTGCAAGATCACCCAGCTAGCCTATGATGGGCTGTCACTAGATAGGCTTAACTGTCAACTTTCCCATGGCTGCGACCTTCTCAGCCAGAGCTACACTCAAGAATACACGATCAATGAAACCCTATGGGGAAAATCAAACTCCGACATGATACAAGTTGCAAGATCACCCAGCTAGCCTATGATGGGCTGTCACTAGATAGGCTTAACTGTCAACTTTCCCATGGCTGCGACCTTCTCAGCCAGAGCTACACTCAAGAATACACGATCAATGAAACCCTATGGGGAAAATCAAACTCCGACATGATACAAGTTGCAAGATCACCCAGCTAGCCTATGATGGGCTGTCACTAGATAGGCTTAACTGTCAACTTTCCCATGGCTGCGTCGTTCTCAGCCCGAGCTACACTCAAGAGTACACGATCAATGAAGCGCTATGGGGAAAATTAAACTCCTGCTTGATAGAAGTTGCCGAGTAAACGATCAATGAAACTCTATGGGGAAAATCCAACTCCGGCATGATACAAGTTGCAAGATCACCCAGCTAGCCTATGATGGGCTGTCACTAGATAGGCTTAACTGTCAACTTTCCCATGGCTGGGACCTTCTCAGCCAGAGCTACACTCAAGAATACACGATCAATGAAACCCTATGGGGAAAATCAAACTCCGACATGATACAAGTTGCAAGATCACCCAGCTAGCCTATGATGGGCTGTCACTAGATAGGCTTAACTGTCAACTTTCCCATGGCTGCGACCTTCTCAGCCAGAGCTACACTCAAGAATACACGATCAATGAAACCCTATGGGGAAAATCAAACTCCGACATGATACAAGTTGCAAGATCACCCAGCTAGCCTATGATGGGCTGTCACTAGATAGGCTTAACTGTCAACTTTCCCATGGCTGCGTCGTTCTCAGCCCGAGCTACACTCAAGAGTACACGATCAATGAAGCGCTATGGGGAAAATTAAACTCCTGCTTGATAGAAGTTGCCGAGTAAACGATCAATGAAACTCTATGGGGAAAATCCATCTCCGGCATGATACAAGTTGCAAGATCACCCAGATAGCCTATGATGGGCTGTCACTAGATAGGCTTAACTGTCAACTTTCCCATGGCTGGGACCTTCTCAGCCAGAGCTACACTCAAGAATACACGATCAATGAAACCCTATGGGGAAAATCAAACTCCGACATGATACAAGTTGCAAGATCACCCAGCTAGCCTATGATGGGCTGTCACTAGATAGGCTTAACTGTCAACTTTCCCATGGCTGCGTCGTTCTCAGCCCGAGCTACACTCAAGAGTACACGATCAATGAAGCGCTATGGGGAAAATTAAACTCCTGCTTGATAGAAGTTGCCGAGTAAACGATCAATGAAACTCTATGGGGAAAATCCAACTCCGGCATGATACAAGTTGCAAGATCACCCAGCTAGCCTATGATGGGCTGTCACTAGATAGGCTTAACTGTCAACTTTCCCATGGCTGGGACCTTCTCAGCCAGAGCTACACTCAAGAATACACGATCAATGAAACCCTATGGGGAAAATCAAACTCCGACATGATACAAGTTGCAAGATCACCCAGCTAGCCTATGATGGGCTGTCACTAGATAGGCTTAACTGTCAACTTTCCCATGGCTGCGACCTTCTCAGCCAGAGCTACACTCAAGAATACACGATCAATGAAACCCTATGGGGAAAATCAAACTCCGACATGATACAAGTTGCAAGATCACCCAGCTAGCCTATGATGGGCTGTCACTAGATAGGCTTAACTGTCAACTTTCCCATGGCTGCGACCTTCTCAGCCAGAGCTACACTCAAGAATACACGATCAATGAAACCCTATGGGGAAAATCAAACTCCGACATGATACAAGTTGCAAGATCACCCAGCTAGCCTATGATGGGCTGTCACTAGATAGGCTTAACTGTCAACTTTCCCATGGCTGCGTCGTTCTCAGCCCGAGCTACACTCAAGAGTACACGATCAATGAAGCGCTACGGGGAAAATTAAACTCCTGCTTGATAGAAGTTGCCGAGTAAACGATCAATGAAACATTATGGGGAAAATCCAACTCCGGCATGATACAAGTTGCAAGATCACCCAGCTAGCCTATGATGGGCTGTCACTAGATAGGCTTAACTGTCAACTTTCCCATGGCTGGGACCTTCTCAGCCAGAGCTACACTCAAGAATACACGATCAATGAAACCCTATGGGGAAAATCAAACTCCGACATGATACAAGTTGCAAGATCACCCAGCTAGCCTATGATGGGCTGTCACTAGATAGGCTTAACTGTCAACTTTCCCATGGCTGGGACCTTCTCAGCCAGAGCTACACTCAAGAAAACACGATCAATGAAACCCTATGGGGAAAATCAAACTCCGACATGATACAAGTTGCAAGATCACCCAGCTAGCCTATGATGGGCTGTCACTAGATAGGCTTAACTGTCAACTTTCCCATGGCTGCGTCGTTCTCAGCCCGAGCTACACTCAAGAGTACACGATCAATGAAGCGCTATGGGGAAAATTAAACTCCTGCTTGATAGAAGTTGCCGAGTAAACGATCAATGAAACTCTATGGGGAAAATCCAACTCCGGCATGATACAAGTTGCAAGATCACCCAGCTAGCCTATGATGGGCTGTCACTAGATAGGCTTAACTGTCAACTTTCCCATGGCTGCGACCTTCTCAGCCAGAGCTACACTCAAGAATACACGATCAATGAAACCCTATGGGGAAAATCAAACTCCGACATGATACAAGTTGCAAGATCACCCAGCTAGCCTATGATGGGCTGTCACTAGATAGGCTTAACTGTCAACTTTCCCATGGCTGCGACCTTCTCAGCCAGAGCTACACTCAAGAATACACGATCAATGAAACCCTATGGGGAAAATCAAACTCCGACATGATACAAGTTGCAAGATCACCCAGCTAGCCTATGATGGGCTGTCACTAGATAGGCTTAACTGTCAACTTTCCCATGGCTGCGTCGTTCTCAGCCCGAGCTACACTCAAGAGTACACGATCAATGAAGCGCTACGGGGAAAATTAAACTCCTGCTTGATAGAAGTTGCCGAGTAAACGATCAATGAAACCCTATGGGGAAAATCCAACTCCGGCATGATACAAGTTGCAAGATCACCCAGCTAGCCTATGATGGGCTGTCACTAGATAGGCTTAACTGTCAACTTTCCCATGGCTGCGACCTTCTCAGCCAGAGCTACACTCAAGAATACACGATCAATGAAACCCTATGGGGAAAATCAAACTCCGACATGATACAAGTTGCAAGATCACCCAGCTAGCCTATGATGGACTGTCACTAGATATGCTTAACTGTCAACTTTCCCATGGCTGCGTCGTTCTCAGCCCGAGCTACACTCAAGAGTACACGATCAATGAAGCGCTACGGGGAAAATTAAACTCCTGCTTGATAGAAGTTGCCGAGTAAACGATCAATGAAACTCTATGAGGAAAATCCAACTCCGGCATGAGACAAGTTGCAAGATCACCCAGCTAGCCTATGATGGGCTGTCACTAGATAGGCTTAACTGTCAACTTTCCCATGGCTGCGACCTTCTCAGCCAGAGCTACACTCAAGAATACACGATCAATGAAACCCTATGGGGAAAATCAAACTCCGACATGATACAAGTTGCAAGATCACCCAGCTAGCCTATGATGGGCTGTCACTAGATAGGCTTAACTGTCAACTTTCCCATGGCTGCGTCGTTCTCAGCCCGAGCTACACTCAAGAGTACACGATCAATGAAGCGCTATGGGGAAAATTAAACTCCTGCTTGATAGAAGTTGCCGAGTAAACGATCAATGAAACTCTATGGGGAAAATCCAACTCCGGCATGATACAAGTTGCAAGATCACCCAGCTAGCCTATGATGGGCTGTCACTAGATAGGCTTAACTGTCAACTTTCCCATGGCTGCGACCTTCTCAGCCAGAGCTTCACTCAAGAATACACGATCAATGAAACCCTATGGGGAAAATCAAACTCCGACATGATACAAGTTGCAAGATCACCCAGCTAGCCTATGATGGGCTGTCACTAGATAGGCTTAACTGTCAACTTTCCCATGGCTGCGTCGTTCTCAGCCCGAGCTACACTCAAGAGTACACGATCAATGAAGCGCTACGGGGAAAATTAAACTCCTGCTTGATAGAAGTTGCCGAGTAAACGATCAATGAAACCCTATGGGGAAAATCCAACTCCGGCATGATACAAGTTGCAAGATCACCCAGCTAGCCTATGATGGGCTGTCACTAGATAGGCTTAACTGTCAACTTTCCCATGGCTGCGACCTTCTCAGCCAGAGCTACACTCAAGAATACACGATCAATGAAACCCTATGGGGAAAATCAAACTCCGACATGATACAAGTTGCAAGATCACCCAGCTAGCCTATGATGGGCTGTCACTAGATATGCTTAACTGTCAACTTTCCCATGGCTGCGTCGTTCTCAGCCCGAGCTACACTCAAGAGTACACGATCAATGAAGCGCTATGGGGAAAATTAAACTCCTGCTTGATAGAAGTTGCCGAGTAAACGAACAATGAAACTCTATGGGGAAAATCCAGCTCCGGCATGATACAAGTTGCAAGATCACCCAGCTAGCCTATGATGGGCTGTCACTAGATAGGCTTAACTGTCAACTTTCCCATGGCTGCGACCTTCTCAGCCAGAGCTACACTCAAGAATACACGATCAATGAAACCCTATGGGGAAAATCAAACTCCGACATGATACAAGTTGCAAGATCACACAGCTAGCCTATGATGGGCTGTCACTAGATAGGCTTAACTGTCAACTTTCCCATGGCTGCGACCTTCTCAGCCAGAGCTACACTCAAGAATACACGATCAATGAAACCCTATGGGGAAAATCAAACTCCGACATGATACAAGTTGCAAGATCACCCAGCTAGCCTATGATGGGCTGTCACTAGATAGGCTTAACTGTCAACTTTCCCATGGCTGCGTCGTTCTCAGCCCGAGCTACACTCAAGAGTACACGATCAATGAAGCGCTATGGGGAAAATTAAACTCCTGCTTGATAGAAGTTGCCGAGTAAACGATCAATGAAACTCTATGGGGAAAATCCAACTCCGGCATGATACAAGTTGCAAGATCACCCAGCTAGCCTATGATGGGCTGTCACTAGATAGGCTTAACTGTCAACTTTCCCATGGCTGGGACCTTCTCAGCCAGAGCTACACTCAAGAATACACGATCAATGAAACCCTATGGGGAAAATCAAACTCCGACATGATACAAGTTGCAAGATCACCCAGCTAGCCTATGATGGGCTGTCACTAGATAGGCTTAACTGTCAACTTTCCCATGGCTGCGACCTTCTCAGCCAGAGCTACACTCAAGAATACACGATCAATGAAACCCTATGGGGAAAATCAAACTCCGACATGATACAAGTTGCAAGATCACCCAGCTAGCCTATGATGGGCTGTCACTAGATAGGCTTAACTGTCAACTTTCCCATGGCTGCGACCTTCTCAGCCAGAGCTACACTCAAGAATACACGATCAATGAAACCCTATGGGGAAAATCAAACTCCGACATGATACAAGTTGCAAGATCACCCAGCTAGCCTATGATGGGCTGTCACTAGATAGGCTTAACTGTCAACTTTCCCATGGCTGCGTCGTTCTCAGCCCGAGCTACACTCAAGAGTACACGATCAATGAAGCGCTACGGGGAAAATTAAACTCCTGCTTGATAGAAGTTGCCGAGTAAACGATCAATGAAACCCTATGGGGAAAATCCAACTCCGGCATGATACAAGTTGCAAGATCACCCAGCTAGCCTATGATGGGCTGTCACTAGATAGGCTTAACTGTCAACTTTCCCATGGCTGCGACCTTCTCAGCCAGAGCTACACTCAAGAATACACGATCAATGAAACCCTATGGGGAAAATCAAACTCCGACATGATACAAGTTGCAAGATCACCCAGCTAGCCTATGATGGACTGTCACTAGATATGCTTAACTGTCAACTTTCCCATGGCTGCGTCGTTCTCAGCCCGAGCTACACTCAAGAGTACACGATCAATGAAGCGCTACGGGGAAAATTAAACTCCTGCTTGATAGAAGTTGCCGAGTAAACGATCAATGAAACTCTATGGGGAAAATCCAACTCCGGCATGAGACAAGTTGCAAGATCACCCAGCTAGCCTATGATGGGCTGTCACTAGATAGGCTTAACTGTCAACTTTCCCATGGCTGCGACCTTCTCAGCCAGAGCTACACTCAAGAATACACGATCAATGAAACCCTATGGGGAAAATCAAACTCCGACATGATACAAGTTGCAAGATCACCCAGCTAGCCTATGATGGGCTGTCACTAGACAGGCTTAACTGTCAACTTTCCCATGGCTGCGACCTTCTCAGCCAGAGCTACACTCAAGAATACACGATCAATGAAACCCTATGGGGAAAATCAAACTCCGACATGATACAAGTTGCAAGATCACCCAGCTAGCCTATGATGGGCTGTCACTAGATATGCTTAACTGTCAACTTTCCCATGGCTGCGTCGTTCTCAGCCCGAGCTACACTCAAGAGTACACGATCAATGAAGCGCTATGGGGAAAATTAAACTCCTGCTTGATAGAAGTTGCCGAGTAAACGAACAATGAAACTCTATGGGGAAAATCCAGCTCCGGCATGATACAAGTTGCAAGATCACCCAGCTAGCCTATGATGGGCTGTCACTAGATAGGCTTAACTGTCAACTTTCCCATGGCTGCGACCTTCTCAGCCAGAGCTACACTCAAGAATACACGATCAATGAAACCCTATGGGGAAAATCAAACTCCGACATGATACAAGTTGCAAGATCACCCAGCTAGCCTATGATGGGCTGTCACTAGATAGGCTTAACTGTCAACTTTCCCATGGCTGCGACCTTCTCAGCCAGAGCTACACTCAAGAATACACGATCAATGAAACCCTATGGGGAAAATCAAACTCCGACATGATACAAGTTGCAAGATCACCCAGCTAGCCTATGATGGGCTGTCACTAGATAGGCTTAACTGTCAACTTTCCCATGGCTGCGTCGTTCTCAGCCCGAGCTACACTCAAGAGTACACGATCAATGAAGCGCTACGGGGAAAATTAAACTCCTGCTTGATAGAAGTTGCCGAGTAAACGATAAATGAAACCCTATGGGGAAAATCCAACTCCGGCATGATACAAGTTGCAAGATCACCCAGCTAGCCTATGATGGGCTGTCACTAGATAGGCTTAACTGTCAACTTTCCCATGGCTGCGACCTTCTCAGCCAGAGCTACACTCAAGAATACACGATCAATGAAACCCTATGGGGAAAATCAAACTCCGACATGATACAAGTTGCAAGATCACCCAGCTAGCCTATGATTGGCTGTCACTAGATAGGCTTAACTGTCAACTTTCCCTTGGCTGCGACCTTCTCAGCCAGAGCTACACTCAAGAATACACGATCAATGAAACCCTATGGGGAAAATCAAACTCCGACATGATACAAGTTGCAAGATCACCCAGCTAGCCTATGATGGGCTGTCACTAGATAGGCTTAACTGTCAACTTTCCCATGGCTGCGACCTTCTCAGCCAGAGCTTCACTCAAGAATACACGATCAATGAAACCCTATGGGGAAAATCAAACTCCGACATGATACAAGTTGCAAGATCACCCAGCTAGCCTATGATGGGCTGTCACTAGATAGGCTTAACTGTTAACTTTCCCATGGCTGCGTCGTTCTCAGCCCGAGCTACACTCAAGAGTACACGATCAATGAAGCGCTACGGGGAAAATTAAACTCCTGCTTGATAGAAGTTGCCGAGTAAACGATCAATGAAACCCTATGGGGAAAATCCAACTCCGGCATGATACAAGTTGCAAGATCACCCAGCTAGCCTATGATGGGCTGTCACTAGATAGGCTTAACTGTCAACTTTCCCATGGCTGCGTCGTTCTCAGCCCGAGCTACACTCAAGAGTACACGATCAATGAAGCGCTATGGGGAAAATTAAACTCCTGCTTGATAGAAGTTGCCGAGTAAACGATCAATGAAACTCTATGGGGAAAATCCAGCTCCGGCATGATACAAGTTGCAAGATCACCCAGCTAGCCTATGATGGGCTGTCACTAGATAGGCTTAACTGTCAACTTTCCCATGGCTGCGACCTTCTCAGCCAGAGCTACACTCAAGAATACACGATCAATGAAACCCTATGGGGAAAATCAAACTCCGACATGATACAAGTTGCAAGATCACACAGCTAGCCTATGATGGGCTGTCACTAGATAGGCTTAACTGTCAACTTTCCCATGGCTGCGTCGTTCTCAGCCCGAGCTACACTCAAGAGTAAACGATCAATGAAGCGCTATGGGGAAAATTAAACTCCTGCTTGATAGAAGTTGCCGAGTAAACGATCAATGAAACTCTATGGGGAAAATCCATCTCCGGCATGATACAAGTTGCAAGATCACCCAGCTAGCCTATGATGGGCTGTCACTAGATAGGCTTAACTGTCAACTTTCCCATGGCTGCGACCTTCTCAGCCAGAGCTACACTCAAGAATACACGATCAATGAAACCCTATGGGGAAAATCAAACTCCGACATGATACAAGTTGCAAGATCACCCAGCTAGCCTATGATGGGCTGTCACTAGATAGGCTTAACTGTCAACTTTCCCATGGCTGCGACCTTCTCAGCCAGAGCTACACTCAAGAATACACGATCAATGAAACTCTATGGGGAAAATCAAACTCCGACATGATACAAGTTGCAAGATCACCCAGCTAGCCTAAGATGGGCTGTCACTAGATAGGCTTAACTGTCAACTTTCCCATGGCTGCGACCTTCTCAGCCAGAGCTACACTCAAGAATACACGATCAATGAAACCCTATGGGGAAAATCAAACTCCGACATGATACAAGTTGCAAGATCACCCAGCTAGCCTACGATGGGCTGTCACTAGATAGGCTTAACTGTCAACTTTCCCATGGCTGC
Source organism: Leptodactylus fuscus (assembly GCF_031893055.1). Classification (NCBI taxonomy): domain Eukaryota; kingdom Metazoa; phylum Chordata; class Amphibia; order Anura; family Leptodactylidae; genus Leptodactylus; species Leptodactylus fuscus. Next base: position 15,915 of record NW_027440399.1, read on the forward strand.
GTCGTTCTCAGCCCGAGCTACACTCAAGAGTACACGATCAATGAAGCGCTATGGAGAAAATTAAACTCCTGCTTGATAGAAGTTGCCGAGTAAACGATCAATGAAACTCTATGGGGAAAATCCAACTCCGGCATGATACAAGTTGCAAGATCACCCAGCTAGCCTATGATGGGCTGTCACTAGATAGGCTTAACTGTCAACTTTCCCATGGCTGGGACCTTCTCAGCCAGAGCTACACTCAAGAATACACGATCAATGAAACCCTATGGGGAAAATCAAACTCCGACATGATACAAGTTGCAAGATCACCCAGCTAGCCTATGATGGGCTGTCACTAGATAGGCTTAACTGTCAACTTTCCCATGGCTGCGACCTTCTCAGCCAGAGCTACACTCAAGAATACACGATCAATGAAACCCTATGGGGAAAATCAAACTCCGACATGATACAAGTTGCAAGATCACCCAGCTAGCCTATGATGGGCTGTCACTAGATAGGCTTAACTGTCAACTTTCCCATGGCTGCGACCTTCTCAGCCAGAGCTACACTCAAGAATACACGATCAATGAAACCCTATGGGGAAAATCAAACTCCGACATGATACAAGTTGCAAGATCACCCAGCTAGCCTATGATGGGCTGTCACTAGATAGGCTTAACTGTCAACTTTCCCATGGCTGCGTCGTTCTCAGCCCGAGCTACACTCAAGAGTACACGATCAATGAAGCGCTATGGGGAAAATTAAACTCCTGCTTGATAGAAGTTGCCGAGTAAACGATCAATGAAACTCTATGGGGAAAATCCAACTCCGGCATGATACAAGTTGCAAGATCACCCAGCTAGCCTATGATGGGCTGTCACTAGATAGGCTTAACTGTCAACTTTCCCATGGCTGGGACCTTCTCAGCCAGAGCTACACTCAAGAATACACGATCAATGAAACCCTATGGGGAAAATCAAACTCCGACATGATACAAGTTGCAAGATCACCCAGCTAGCCTATGATGGGCTGTCACTAGATAGGCTTAACTGTCAACTTTCCCATGGCTGCGACCTTCTCAGCCAGAGCTACACTCAAGAATACACGATCAATGAAACCCTATGGGGAAAATCAAACTCCGACATGATACAAGTTGCAAGATCACCCAGCTAGCCTATGATGGGCTGTCACTAGATAGGCTTAACTGTCAACTTTCCCATGGCTGCGTCGTTCTCAGCCCGAGCTACACTCAAGAGTACACGATCAATGAAGCGCTATGGGGAAAATTAAACTCCTGCTTGATAGAAGTTGCCGAGTAAACGATCAATGAAACTCTATGGGGAAAATCAAACTCCGACATGATACAAGTTGCAAGATCACCCAGCTAGCCTATGATGGGCTGTCACTAGATAGGCTTAACTGTCAACTTTCCCATGGCTGCGACCTTCTCAGCCAGAGCTACACTCAAGAATACACGATCAATGAAACCCTATGGGGAAAATCAAACTCCGACATGATACAAGTTGCAAGATCACCCAGCTAGCCTATGATGGGCTGTCACTAGATAGGCTTAACTGTCAACTTTCCCATGGCTGCGACCTTCTCAGCCAGAGCTACACTCAAGAATACACGATCAATGAAACCCTATGGGGAAAATCAAACTCCGACATGATACAAGTTGCAAGATCACCCAGCTAGCCTATGATGGGCTGTCACTAGATAGGCTTAACTGTCAACATTCCCATGGCTGCGTCGTTCTCAGCCCGAGCTACACTCAAGAGTACACGATCAATGAAGCGCTACGGGGAAAATTAAACTCCTGCTTGATAGAAGTTGCCGAGTAAACGATCAATGAAACATTATGGGGAAAATCCAACTCCGGCATGATACAAGTTGCAAGATCACCCAGCTAGCCTATGATGGGCTGTCACTAGATAGGCTTAACTGTCAACTTTCCCATGGCTGGGACCTTCTCAGCCAGAGCTACACTCAAGAATACACGATCAATGAAACCCTATGGGGAAAATCAAACTCCGACATGATACAAGTTGCAAGATCACCCAGCTAGCCTATGATGGGCTGTCACTAGATAGGCTTAACTGTCAACTTTCCCATGGCTGCGTCGTTCTCAGCCCGAGCTACACTCAAGAGTACACGATCAATGAAGCGCTACGGGGAAAATTAAACTCCTGCTTGATAGAAGTTGCCGAGTAAACGATCAATGAAACTCTATGGGGAAAATCCAACTCCGGCATGATACAACTTGCAAGATCACCCAGCTAGCCTATGATGGGCTGTCACTAGATAGGCTTAACTGTCAACTTTCCCATGGCTGCGACCTTCTCAGCCAGAGCTACACTCAAGAAAACACGATCAATGAAACCCTATGGGGAAAATCAAACTCCGACATGATACAAGTTGCAAGATCACCCAGCTAGCCTATGATGGGCTGTCACTAGATAGGCTTAACTGTCAACTTTCCCATGGCTGCGTCGTTCTCAGCCCGAGCTACACTCAAGAGTACACGATCAATGAAGCGCTATGGGGAAAATTAAACTCCTGCTTGATAGAAGTTGCCGAGTAAACGATCAATGAAACTCTATGGGGAAAATCCAACTCCGGCATGATACAAGTTGCAAGATCACCCAGCTAGCCTATGATGGGCTGTCACTAGATAGGCTTAACTGTCAACTTTCCCATGGCTGCGACCTTCTCAGCCAGAGCTACACTCAAGAATACACGATCAATGAAACCCTATGGGGAAAATCAAACTCCGACATGATACAAGTTGCAAGATCACCCAGCTAGCCTATGATGGGCTGTCACTAGATAGGCTTAACTGTCAACTTTCCCATGGCTGCGACCTTCTCAGCCAGAGCTACACTCAAGAATACACGATCAATGAAACCCTATGGGGAAAATCAAACTCCGACATGATACAAGTTGCAAGATCACCCAGCTAGCCTATGATGGGCTGTCACTAGATAGGCTTAACTGTCAACTTTCCCATGGCTGCGTCGTTCTCAGCCCGAGCTACACTCAAGAGTACACGATCAATGAAGCGCTACGGGGAAAATTAAACTCCTGCTTGATAGAAGTTGCCGAGTAAACGATCAATGAAACCCTATGGGGAAAATCCAACTCCGGCATGATACAAGTTGCAAGATCACCCAGCTAGCCTATGATGGGCTGTCACTAGATAGGCTTAACTGTCAACTTTCCCATGGCTGCGACCTTCTCAGCCAGAGCTACACTCAAGAATACACGATCAATGAAACCCTATGGGGAAAATCAAACTCCGACATGATACAAGTTGCAAGATCACCCAGCTAGCCTATGATGGACTGTCACTAGATATGCTTAACTGTCAACTTTCCCATGGCTGCGTCGTTCTCAGCCCGAGCTACACTCAAGAGTACACGATCAATGAAGCGCTACGGGGAAAATTAAACTCCTGCTTGATAGAAGTTGCCGAGTAAACGATCAATGAAACTCTATGAGGAAAATCCAACTCCGGCATGAGACAAGTTGCAAGATCACCCAGCTAGCCTATGATGGGCTGTCACTAGATAGGCTTAACTGTCAACTTTCCCATGGCTGCGACCTTCTCAGCCAGAGCTACACTCAAGAATACACGATCAATGAAACCCTATGGGGAAAATCAAACTCCGACATGATACAAGTTGCAAGATCACCCAGCTAGCCTATGATGGGCTGTCACTAGATAGGCTTAACTGTCAACTTTCCCATGGCTGCGTCGTTCTCAGCCCGAGCTACACTCAAGAGTACACGATCAATGAAGCGCTACGGGGAAAATTAAACTCCTGCTTGATAGAAGTTGCAAGATCACCCAGCTAGCCTATGATGGGCTGTCACTAGATAGGCTTAACTGTCAACTTTCCCATGGCTGCGTCGTTCTCAGCCCGAGCTACACTCAAGAGTACACGATCAATGAAGCGCTATGGGGAAAATTAAACTCCTGCTTGATAGAAGTTGCCGAGTAAACGATCAATGAAACTCTATGGGGAAAATCCAACTCCGGCATGATACAAGTTGCAAGATCACCCAGCTAGCCTATGATGGGCTGTCACTAGATAGGCTTAACTGTCAACTTTCCCATGGCTGCGACCTTCTCAGCCAGAGCTTCACTCAAGAATACACGATCAATGAAACCCTATGGGGAAAATCAAACTCCGACATGATACAAGTTGCAAGATCACCCAGCTAGCCTATGATGGGCTGTCACTAGATAGGCTTAACTGTCAACTTTCCCATGGCTGCGTCGTTCTCAGCCCGAGCTACACTCAAGAGTACACGATCAATGAAGCGCTACGGGGAAAATTAAACTCCTGCTTGATAGAAGTTGCCGAGTAAACGATCAATGAAACCCTATGGGGAAAATCCAACTCCGGCATGATACAAGTTGCAAGATCACCCAGCTAGCCTATGATGGGCTGTCACTAGATAGGCTTAACTGTCAACTTTCCCATGGCTGCGACCTTCTCAGCCAGAGCTACACTCAAGAATACACGATCAATGAAACCCTATGGGGAAAATCAAACTCCGACATGATACAAGTTGCAAGATCACCCAGCTAGCCTATGATGGGCTGTCACTAGATATGCTTAACTGTCAACTTTCCCATGGCTGCGTCGTTCTCAGCCCGAGCTACACTCAAGAGTACACGATCAATGAAGCGCTATGGGGAAAATTAAACTCCTGCTTGATAGAAGTTGCCGAGTAAACGAACAATGAAACTCTATGGGGAAAATCCAGCTCCGGCATGATACAAGTTGCAAGATCACCCAGCTAGCCTATGATGGGCTGTCACTAGATAGGCTTAACTGTCAACTTTCCCATGGCTGCGACCTTCTCAGCCAGAGCTACACTCAAGAATACACGATCAATGAAACCCTATGGGGAAAATCAAACTCCGACATGATACAAGTTGCAAGATCACACAGCTAGCCTATGATGGGCTGTCACTAGATAGGCTTAACTGTCAACTTTCCCATGGCTGCGACCTTCTCAGCCAGAGCTACACTCAAGAATACACGATCAATGAAACCCTATGGGGAAAATCAAACTCCGACATGATACAAGTTGCAAGATCACCCAGCTAGCCTATGATGGGCTGTCACTAGATAGGCTTAACTGTCAACTTTCCCATGGCTGCGACCTTCTCAGCCAGAGCTACACTCAAGAATACACGATCAATGAAACCCTATGGGGAAAATCAAACTCCGACATGATACAAGTTGCAAGATCACCCAGCTAGCCTATGATGGGCTGTCACTAGATAGGCTTAACTGTCAACTTTCCCATGGCTGCGTCGTTCTCAGCCCGAGCTACACTCAAGAGTACACGATCAATGAAGCGCTACGGGGAAAATTAAACTCCTGCTTGATAGAAGTTGCCGAGTAAACGATCAATGAAACCCTATGGGGAAAATCCAACTCCGGCATGATACAAGTTGCAAGATCACCCAGCTAGCCTATGATGGGCTGTCACTAGATAGGCTTAACTGTCAACTTTCCCATGGCTGCGACCTTCTCAGCCAGAGCTACACTCAAGAATACACGATCAATGAAACCCTATGGGGAAAATCAAACTCCGACATGATACAAGTTGCAAGATCACCCAGCTAGCCTATGATGGACTGTCACTAGATATGCTTAACTGTCAACTTTCCCATGGCTGCGTCGTTCTCAGCCCGAGCTACACTCAAGAGTACACGATCAATGAAGCGCTACGGGGAAAATTAAACTCCTGCTTGATGGAAGTTGCCGAGTAAACGATCAATGAAACTCTATGGGGAAAATCCAACTCCGGCATGAGACAAGTTGCAAGATCACCCAGCTAGCCTATGATGGGCTGTCACTAGATAGGCTTAACTGTCAACTTTCCCATGGCTGCGACCTTCTCAGCCAGAGCTACACTCAAGAATACACGATCAATGAAACCCTATGGGGAAAATCAAACTCCGACATGATACAAGTTGCAAGATCACCCAGCTAGCCTATGATGGGCTGTCACTAGACAGGCTTAACTGTCAACTTTCCCATGGCTGCGACCTTCTCAGCCAGAGCTACACTCAAGAATACACGATCAATGAAACCCTATGGGGAAAATCAAACTCCGACATGATACAAGTTGCAAGATCACCCAGCTAGCCTATGATGGGCTGTCACTAGATATGCTTAACTGTCAACTTTCCCATGGCTGCGTCGTTCTCAGCCCGAGCTACACTCAAGAGTACACGATCAATGAAGCGCTATGGGGAAAATTAAACTCCTGCTTGATAGAAGTTGCCGAGTAAACGAACAATGAAACTCTATGGGGAAAATCCAGCTCCGGCATGATACAAGTTGCAAGATCACCCAGCTAGCCTATGATGGGCTGTCACTAGATAGGCTTAACTGTCAACTTTCCCATGGCTGCGACCTTCTCAGCCAGAGCTACACTCAAGAATACACGATCAATGAAACCCTATGGGGAAAATCAAACTCCGACATGATACAAGTTGCAAGATCACCCAGCTAGCCTATGATGGGCTGTCACTAGATAGGCTTAACTGTCAACTTTCCCATGGCTGCGACCTTCTCAGCCAGAGCTACACTCAAGAATACACGATCAATGAAACCCTATGGGGAAAATCAAACTCCGACATGATACAAGTTGCAAGATCACCCAGCTAGCCTATGATGGGCTGTCACTAGATAGGCTTAACTGTCAACTTTCCCATGGCTGCGTCGTTCTCAGCCCGAGCTACACTCAAGAGTACACGATCAATGAAGCGCTACGGGGAAAATTAAACTCCTGCTTGATAGAAGTTGCCGAGTAAACGATAAATGAAACCCTATGGGGAAAATCCAACTCCGGCATGATACAAGTTGCAAGATCACCCAGCTAGCCTATGATGGGCTGTCACTAGATAGGCTTAACTGTCAACTTTCCCATGGCTGCGACCTTCTCAGCCAGAGCTACACTCAAGAATACACGATCAATGAAACCCTATGGGGAAAATCAAACTCCGACATGATACAAGTTGCAAGATCACCCAGCTAGCCTATGATTGGCTGTCACTAGATAGGCTTAACTGTCAACTTTCCCATGGCTGCGACCTTCTCAGCCAGAGCTACACTCAAGAATACACGATCAATGAAACCCTATGGGGAAAATCAAACTCCGACATGATACAAGTTGCAAGATCACCCAGCTAGCCTATGATGGGCTGTCACTAGATAGGCTTAACTGTCAACTTTCCCATGGCTGCGACCTTCTCAGCCAGAGCTTCACTCAAGAATACACGATCAATGAAACCCTATGGGGAAAATCAAACTCCGACATGATACAAGTTGCAAGATCACCCAGCTAGCCTATGATGGGCTGTCACTAGATAGGCTTAACTGTCAACTTTCCCATGGCTGCGTCGTTCTCAGCCCGAGCTACACTCAAGAGTACACGATCAATGAAGCGCTACGGGGAAAATTAAACTCCTGCTTGATAGAAGTTGCCGAGTAAACGATCAATGAAACTCTATGGGGAAAATCCAACTCCGGCATGATACAACTTGCAAGATCACCCAGCTAGCCTATGATGGGCTGTCACTAGATAGGCTTAACTGTCAACTTTCCCATGGCTGCGACCTTCTCAGCCAGAGCTACACTCAAGAAAACACGATCAATGAAACCCTATGGGGAAAATCAAACTCCGACATGATACAAGTTGCAAGATCACCCAGCTAGCCTATGATGGGCTGTCACTAGATAGGCTTAACTGTCAACTTTCCCATGGCTGCGTCGTTCTCAGCCCGAGCTACACTCAAGAGTACACGATCAATGAAGCGCTATGGGGAAAATTAAACTCCTGCTTGATAGAAGTTGCCGAGTAAACGATCAATGAAACTCTATGGGGAAAATCCAACTCCGGCATGATACAAGTTGCAAGATCACCCAGCTAGCCTATGATGGGCTGTCACTAGATAGGCTTAACTGTCAACTTTCCCATGGCTGCGACCTTCTCAGCCAGAGCTACACTCAAGAATACACGATCAATGAAACCCTATGGGGAAAATCAAACTCCGACATGATACAAGTTGCAAGATCACCCAGCTAGCCTATGATGGGCTGTCACTAGATAGGCTTAACTGTCAACTTTCCCATGGCTGCGACCTTCTCAGCCAGAGCTACACTCAAGAATACACGATCAATGAAACCCTATGGGGAAAATCAAACTCCGACATGATACAAGTTGCAAGATCACCCAGCTAGCCTATGATGGGCTGTCACTAGATAGGCTTAACTGTCAACTTTCCCATGGCTGCGTCGTTCTCAGCCCGAGCTACACTCAAGAGTACACGATCAATGAAGCGCTACGGGGAAAATTAAACTCCTGCTTGATAGAAGTTGCCGAGTAAACGATCAATGAAACCCTATGGGGAAAATCCAACTCCGGCATGATACAAGTTGCAAGATCACCCAGCTAGCCTATGATGGGCTGTCACTAGATAGGCTTAACTGTCAACTTTCCCATGGCTGCGACCTTCTCAGCCAGAGCTACACTCAAGAATACACGATCAATGAAACCCTATGGGGAAAATCAAACTCCGACATGATACAAGTTGCAAGATCACCCAGCTAGCCTATGATGGACTGTCACTAGATATGCTTAACTGTCAACTTTCCCATGGCTGCGTCGTTCTCAGCCCGAGCTACACTCAAGAGTACACGATCAATGAAGCGCTACGGGGAAAATTAAACTCCTGCTTGATAGAAGTTGCCGAGTAAACGATCAATGAAACTCTATGAGGAAAATCCAACTCCGGCATGAGACAAGTTGCAAGATCACCCAGCTAGCCTATGATGGGCTGTCACTAGATAGGCTTAACTGTCAACTTTCCCATGGCTGCGACCTTCTCAGCCAGAGCTACACTCAAGAATACACGATCAATGAAACCCTATGGGGAAAATCAAACTCCGACATGATACAAGTTGCAAGATCACCCAGCTAGCCTATGATGGGCTGTCACTAGATAGGCTTAACTGTCAACTTTCCCATGGCTGCGTCGTTCTCAGCCCGAGCTACACTCAAGAGTACACGATCAATGAAGCGCTACGGGGAAAATTAAACTCCTGCTTGATAGAAGTTGCAAGATCACCCAGCTAGCCTATGATGGGCTGTCACTAGATAGGCTTAACTGTCAACTTTCCCATGGCTGCGTCGTTCTCAGCCCGAGCTACACTCAAGAGTACACGATCAATGAAGCGCTATGGGGAAAATTAAACTCCTGCTTGATAGAAGTTGCCGAGTAAACGATCAATGAAACTCTATGGGGAAAATCCAACTCCGGCATGATACAAGTTGCAAGATCACCCAGCTAGCCTATGATGGGCTGTCACTAGATAGGCTTAACTGTCAACTTTCCCATGGCTGCGACCTTCTCAGCCAGAGCTTCACTCAAGAATACACGATCAATGAAACCCTATGGGGAAAATCAAACTCCGACATGATACAAGTTGCAAGATCACCCAGCTAGCCTATGATGGGCTGTCACTAGATAGGCTTAACTGTCAACTTTCCCATGGCTGCGTCGTTCTCAGCCCGAGCTACACTCAAGAGTACACGATCAATGAAGCGCTACGGGGAAAATTAAACTCCTGCTTGATAGAAGTTGCCGAGTAAACGATCAATGAAACCCTATGGGGAAAATCCAACTCCGGCATGATACAAGTTGCAAGATCACCCAGCTAGCCTATGATGGGCTGTCACTAGATAGGCTTAACTGTCAACTTTCCCATGGCTGCGACCTTCTCAGCCAGAGCTACACTCAAGAATACACGATCAATGAAACCCTATGGGGAAAATCAAACTCCGACATGATACAAGTTGCAAGATCACCCAGCTAGCCTATGATGGGCTGTCACTAGATATGCTTAACTGTCAACTTTCCCATGGCTGCGTCGTTCTCAGCCCGAGCTACACTCAAGAGTACACGATCAATGAAGCGCTATGGGGAAAATTAAACTCCTGCTTGATAGAAGTTGCCGAGTAAACGAACAATGAAACTCTATGGGGAAAATCCAGCTCCGGCATGATACAAGTTGCAAGATCACCCAGCTAGCCTATGATGGGCTGTCACTAGATAGGCTTAACTGTCAACTTTCCCATGGCTGCGACCTTCTCAGCCAGAGCTACACTCAAGAATACACGATCAATGAAACCCTATGGGGAAAATCAAACTCCGACATGATACAAGTTGCAAGATCACACAGCTAGCCTATGATGGGCTGTCACTAGATAGGCTTAACTGTCAACTTTCCCATGGCTGCGACCTTCTCAGCCAGAGCTACACTCAAGAATACACGATCAATGAAACCCTATGGGGAAAATCAAACTCCGACATGATACAAGTTGCAAGATCACCCAGCTAGCCTATGATGGGCTGTCACTAGATAGGCTTAACTGTCAACTTTCCCATGGCTGCGACCTTCTCAGCCAGAGCTACACTCAAGAATACACGATCAATGAAACCCTATGGGGAAAATCAAACTCCGACATGATACAAGTTGCAAGATCACCCAGCTAGCCTATGATGGGCTGTCACTAGATAGGCTTAACTGTCAACTTTCCCATGGCTGCGTCGTTCTCAGCCCGAGCTACACTCAAGAGTACACGATCAATGAAGCGCTACGGGGAAAATTAAACTCCTGCTTGATAGAAGTTGCCGAGTAAACGATCAATGAAACCCTATGGGGAAAATCCAACTCCGGCATGATACAAGTTGCAAGATCACCCAGCTAGCCTATGATGGGCTGTCACTAGATAGGCTTAACTGTCAACTTTCCCATGGCTGCGACCTTCTCAGCCAGAGCTACACTCAAGAATACACGATCAATGAAACCCTATGGGGAAAATCAAACTCCGACATGATACAAGTTGCAAGATCACCCAGCTAGCCTATGATGGACTGTCACTAGATATGCTTAACTGTCAACTTTCCCATGGCTGCGTCGTTCTCAGCCCGAGCTACACTCAAGAGTACACGATCAATGAAGCGCTACGGGGAAAATTAAACTCCTGCTTGATGGAAGTTGCCGAGTAAACGATCAATGAAACTCTATGGGGAAAATCCAACTCCGGCATGAGACAAGTTGCAAGATCACCCAGCTAGCCTATGATGGGCTGTCACTAGATAGGCTTAACTGTCAACTTTCCCATGGCTGCGACCTTCTCAGCCAGAGCTACACTCAAGAATACACGATCAATGAAACCCTATGGGGAAAATCAAACTCCGACATGATACAAGTTGCAAGATCACCCAGCTAGCCTATGATGGGCTGTCACTAGACAGGCTTAACTGTCAACTTTCCCATGGCTGCGACCTTCTCAGCCAGAGCTACACTCAAGAATACACGATCAATGAAACCCTATGGGGAAAATCAAACTCCGACATGATACAAGTTGCAAGATCACCCAGCTAGCCTATGATGGGCTGTCACTAGATATGCTTAACTGTCAACTTTCCCATGGCTGCGTCGTTCTCAGCCCGAGCTACACTCAAGAGTACACGATCAATGAAGCGCTATGGGGAAAATTAAACTCCTGCTTGATAGAAGTTGCCGAGTAAACGAACAATGAAACTCTATGGGGAAAATCCAGCTCCGGCATGATACAAGTTGCAAGATCACCCAGCTAGCCTATGATGGGCTGTCACTAGATAGGCTTAACTGTCAACTTTCCCATGGCTGCGACCTTCTCAGCCAGAGCTACACTCAAGAATACACGATCAATGAAACCCTATGGGGAAAATGAAACTCCGACATGATACAAGTTGCAAGATCACCCAGCTAGCCTATGATGGGCTGTCACTAGATAGGCTTAACTGTCAACTTTCCCATGGCTGCGACCTTCTCAGCCAGAGCTACACTCAAGAATACACGATCAATGAAACCCTATGGGGAAAATCAAACTCCGACATGATACAAGTTGCAAGATCACCCAGCTAGCCTATGATGGGCTGTCACTAGATAGGCTTAACTGTCAACTTTCCCATGGCTGCGTCGTTCTCAGCCCGAGCTACACTCAAGAGTACACGATCAATGAAGCGCTACGGGGAAAATTAAACTCCTGCTTGATAGAAGTTGCCGAGTAAACGATAAATGAAACCCTATGGGGAAAATCCAACTCCGGCATGATACAAGTTGCAAGATCACCCAGCTAGCCTATGATGGGCTGTCACTAGATAGGCTTAACTGTCAACTTTCCCATGGCTGCGACCTTCTCAGCCAGAGCTACACTCAAGAATACACGATCAATGAAACCCTATGGGGAAAATCAAACTCCGACATGATACAAGTTGCAAGATCACCCAGCTAGCCTATGATTGGCTGTCACTAGATAGGCTTAACTGTCAACTTTCCCATGGCTGCGACCTTCTCAGCCAGAGCTACACTCAAGAATACACGATCAATGAAACCCTATGGGGAAAATCAAACTCCGACATGATACAAGTTGCAAGATCACCCAGCTAGCCTATGATGGGCTGTCACTAGATAGGCTTAACTGTCAACTTTCCCATGGCTGCGACCTTCTCAGCCAGAGCTTCACTCAAGAATACACGATCAATGAAACCCTATGGGGAAAATCAAACTCCGACATGATACAAGTTGCAAGATCACCCAGCTAGCCTATGATGGGCTGTCACTAGATAGGCTTAACTGTCAACTTTCCCATGGCTGCGTCGTTCTCAGCCCGAGCTACACTCAAGAGTACACGATCAATGAAGCGCTACGGGGAAAATTAAACTCCTGCTTGATAGAAGTTGCCGAGTAAACGATCAATGAAACCCTATGGGGAAAATCCAACTCCGGCATGATACAAGTTGCAAGATCACCCAGCTAGCCTATGATGGGCTGTCACTAGATAGGCTTAACTGTCAACTTTCCCATGGCTGCGTCGTTCTCAGCCCGAGCTACACTCAAGAGTACACGATCAATGAAGCGCTATGGGGAAAATTAAACTCCTGCTTGATAGAAGTTGCCGAGTAAACGATCAATGAAACTCTATGGGGAAAATCCAGCTCCGGCATGATACAAGTTGCAAGATCACCCAGCTAGCCTATGATGGGCTGACACTAGATAGGCTTAACTGTCAACTTTCCCATGGCTGCGACCTTCTCAGCCAGAGCTACACTCAAGAATACACGATCAATGAAACCCTATGGGGAAAATCAAACTCCGACATGATACAAGTTGCAAGATCACACAGCTAGCCTATGATGGGCTGTCACTAGATAGGCTTAACTGTCAACTTTCCCATGGCTGCGTCGTTCTCAGCCCGAGCTACACTCAAGAGTACACGATCAATGAAGCGCTATGGGGAAAATTAAACTCCTGCTTGATAGAAGTTGCCGAGTAAACGATCAATGAAACTCTATGGGGAAAATCCATCTCCGGCATGATACAAGTTGCAAGATCACCCAGCTAGCCTATGATGGGCTGTCACTAGATAGGCTTAACTGTCAACTTTCCCATGGCTGGGACCTTCTCAGCCAGAGCTACACTCAAGAATACACGATCAATGAAACCCTATGGGGAAAATCAAACTCCGACATGATACAAGTTGCAAGATCACCCAGCTAGCCTATGATGGGCTGTCACTAGATAGGCTTAACTGTCAACTTTCCCATGGCTGCGTCGTTCTCAGCCCGAGCTACACTCAAGAGTACACGATCAATGAAGCGCTATGGGGAAAATTAAACTCCTGCTTGATAGAAGTTGCCGAGTAAACGATCAATGAAACTCTATGGGGAAAATCCAACTCCGGCATGATACAAGTTGCAAGATCACCCAGCTAGCCTATGATGGGCTGTCACTAGATAGGCTTAACTGTCAACTTTCCCATGGCTGGGACCTTCTCAGCCAGAGCTACACTCAAGAATACACGATCAATGAAACCCTATGGGGAAAATCAAACTCCGACATGATACAAGTTGCAAGATCACCCAGCTAGCCTATGATGGGCTGTCACTAGATAGGCTTAACTGTCAACTTTCCCATGGCTGCGACCTTCTCAGCCAGAGCTACACTCAAGAATACACGATCAATGAAACTCTATGGGGAAAATCAAACTCCGACATGATACAAGTTGCAAGATCACCCAGCTAGCCTATGATGGGCTGTCACTAGATAGGCTTAACTGTCAACTTTCCCATGGCTGCGTCGTTCTCAGCCCGAGCTACACTCAAGAGTACACGATCAATGAAGCGCTATGGGGAAAATTAAACTCCTGCTTGATAGAAGTTGCCGAGTAAACGATCAATGAAACCCTATGGGGAAAATCCAACTCCGGCATGATACAAGTTGCAAGATCACCCAGCTAGCCTATGATGGGCTGTCACTAGATAGGCTTAACTGTCAACTTTCCCATGGCTGCGACCTTCTCAGCCAGAGCTACACTCAAGAATACACGATCAATGAAACCCTATGGGGAAAATCAAACTCCGACATGATACAAGTTGCAAGATCACCCAGCTAGCCTATGATGGGCTGTCACTAGATAGGCTTAACTGTCAACTTTCCCATGGCTGCGACCTTCTCAGCCAGAGCTACACTCAAGAATACACGATCAATGAAACCCTATGGGGAAAATCAAACTCCGACATGATACAAGTTGCAAGATCACCCAGCTAGCCTATGATGGGCTGTCACTAGATAGGCTTAACTGTCAACTTTCCCATGGCTGCGTCGTTCTCAGCCCGAGCTACACTCAAGAGTAAACGATCAATGAAGCGCTATGGGGAAAATTAAACTCCTGCTTGATAGAAGTTGCCGAGTAAACGATCAATGAAACTCTATGGGGAAAATCCAACTCCGGCATGATACAAGTTGCAAGATCACCCAGCTAGCCTATGATGGGCTGTCACTAGATAGGCTTAACTGTCAACTTTCCCATGGCTGCGACCTTCTCAGCCAGAGCTTCACTCAAGAATACACGATCAATGAAACCCTATGGGGAAAATCAAACTCCGACATGATACAAGTTGCAAGATCACCCAGCTAGCCTATGATGGGCTGTCACTAGATAGGCTTAACTGTCAACTTTCCCATGGCTGCGTCGTTCTCAGCCCGAGCTACACTCAAGAGTACACGATCAATGAAGCGCTACGGGGAAAATTAAACTCCTGCTTGATAGAAGTTGCCGAGTAAACGATCAATGAAACCCTATGGGGAAAATCCAACTCCGGCATGATACAAGTTGCAAGATCACCCAGCTAGCCTATGATGGGCTGTCACTAGATAGGCTTAACTGTCAACTTTCCCATGGCTGCGACCTTCTCAGCCAGAGCTACACTCAAGAATACACGATCAATGAAACCCTATGGGGAAAATCAAACTCCGACATGATACAAGTTGCAAGATCACCCAGCTAGCCTATGATGGGCTGTCACTAGATATGCTTAACTGTCAACTTTCCCATGGCTGCGTCGTTCTCAGCCCGAGCTACACTCAAGAGTACACGATCAATGAAGCGCTATGGGGAAAATTAAACTCCTGCTTGATAGAAGTTGCCGAGTAAACGAACAATGAAACTCTATGGGGAAAATCCAGCTCCGGCATGATACAAGTTGCAAGATCACCCAGCTAGCCTATGATGGGCTGTCACTAGATAGGCTTAACTGTCAACTTTCCCATGGCTGCGACCTTCTCAGCCAGAGCTACACTCAAGAATACACGATCAATGAAACCCTATGGGGAAAATCAAACTCCGACATGATACAAGTTGCAAGATCACACAGCTAGCCTATGATGGGCTGTCACTAGATAGGCTTAACTGTCAACTTTCCCATGGCTGCGACCTTCTCAGCCAGAGCTACACTCAAGAATACACGATCAATGAAACCCTATGGGGAAAATCAAACTCCGACATGATACAAGTTGCAAGATCACCCAGCTAGCCTATGATGGGCTGTCACTAGATAGGCTTAACTGTCAACTTTCCCATGGCTGCGACCTTCTCAGCCAGAGCTACACTCAAGAATACACGATCAATGAAACCCTATGGGGAAAATCAAACTCCGACATGATACAAGTTGCAAGATCACCCAGCTAGCCTATGATGGGCTGTCACTAGATAGGCTTAACTGTCAACTTTCCCATGGCTGCGTCGTTCTCAGCCCGAGCTACACTCAAGAGTACACGATCAATGAAGCGCTACGGGGAAAATTAAACTCCTGCTTGATAGAAGTTGCCGAGTAAACGATCAATGAAACCCTATGGGGAAAATCCAACTCCGGCATGATACAAGTTGCAAGATCACCCAGCTAGCCTATGATGGGCTGTCACTAGATAGGCTTAACTGTCAACTTTCCCATGGCTGCGACCTTCTCAGCCAGAGCTACACTCAAGAATACACGATCAATGAAACCCTATGGGGAAAATCAAACTCCGACATGATACAAGTTGCAAGATCACCCAGCTAGCCTATGATGGACTGTCACTAGATATGCTTAACTGTCAACTTTCCCATGGCTGCGTCGTTCTCAGCCCGAGCTACACTCAAGAGTACACGATCAATGAAGCGCTACGGGGAAAATTAAACTCCTGCTTGATGGAAGTTGCCGAGTAAACGATCAATGAAACTCTATGGGGAAAATCCAACTCCGGCATGAGACAAGTTGCAAGATCACCCAGCTAGCCTATGATGGGCTGTCACTAGATAGGCTTAACTGTCAACTTTCCCATGGCTGCGACCTTCTCAGCCAGAGCTACACTCAAGAATACACGATCAATGAAACCCTATGGGGAAAATCAAACTCCGACATGATACAAGTTGCAAGATCACCCAGCTAGCCTATGATGGGCTGTCACTAGACAGGCTTAACTGTCAACTTTCCCATGGCTGCGACCTTCTCAGCCAGAGCTACACTCAAGAATACACGATCAATGAAACCCTATGGGGAAAATCAAACTCCGACATGATACAAGTTGCAAGATCACCCAGCTAGCCTATGATGGGCTGTCACTAGATATGCTTAACTGTCAACTTTCCCATGGCTGCGTCGTTCTCAGCCCGAGCTACACTCAAGAGTACACGATCAATGAAGCGCTATGGGGAAAATTAAACTCCTGCTTGATAGAAGTTGCCGAGTAAACGAACAATGAAACTCTATGGGGAAAATCCAGCTCCGGCATGATACAAGTTGCAAGATCACCCAGCTAGCCTATGATGGGCTGTCACTAGATAGGCTTAACTGTCAACTTTCCCATGGCTGCGACCTTCTCAGCCAGAGCTACACTCAAGAATACACGATCAATGAAACCCTATGGGGAAAATCAAACTCCGACATGATACAAGTTGCAAGATCACCCAGCTAGCCTATGATGGGCTGTCACTAGATAGGCTTAACTGTCAACTTTCCCATGGCTGCGACCTTCTCAGCCAGAGCTACACTCAAGAATACACGATCAATGAAACCCTATGGGGAAAATCAAACTCCGACATGATACAAGTTGCAAGATCACCCAGCTAGCCTATGATGGGCTGTCACTAGATAGGCTTAACTGTCAACTTTCCCATGGCTGCGTCGTTCTCAGCCCGAGCTACACTCAAGAGTACACGATCAATGAAGCGCTACGGGGAAAATTAAACTCCTGCTTGATAGAAGTTGCCGAGTAAACGATAAATGAAACCCTATGGGGAAAATCCAACTCCGGCATGATACAAGTTGCAAGATCACCCAGCTAGCCTATGATGGGCTGTCACTAGATAGGCTTAACTGTCAACTTTCCCATGGCTGCGACCTTCTCAGCCAGAGCTACACTCAAGAATACACGATCAATGAAACCCTATGGGGAAAATCAAACTCCGACATGATACAAGTTGCAAGATCACCCAGCTAGCCTATGATTGGCTGTCACTAGATAGGCTTAACTGTCAACTTTCCCATGGCTGCGACCTTCTCAGCCAGAGCTACACTCAAGAATACACGATCAATGAAACCCTATGGGGAAAATCAAACTCCGACATGATACAAGTTGCAAGATCACCCAGCTAGCCTATGATGGGCTGTCACTAGATAGGCTTAACTGTCAACTTTCCCATGGCTGCGACCTTCTCAGCCAGAGCTTCACTCAAGAATACACGATCAATGAAACCCTATGGGGAAAATCAAACTCCGACATGATACAAGTTGCAAGATCACCCAGCTAGCCTATGATGGGCTGTCACTAGATAGGCTTAACTGTCAACTTTCCCATGGCTGCGTCGTTCTCAGCCCGAGCTACACTCAAGAGTACACGATCAATGAAGCGCTACGGGGAAAATTAAACTCCTGCTTGATAGAAGTTGCCGAGTAAACGATCAATGAAACCCTATGGGGAAAATCCAACTCCGGCATGATACAAGTTGCAAGATCACCCAGCTAGCCTATGATGGGCTGTCACTAGATAGGCTTAACTGTCAACTTTCCCATGGCTGCGTCGTTCTCAGCCCGAGCTACACTCAAGAGTACACGATCAATGAAGCGCTATGGGGAAAATTAAACTCCTGCTTGATAGAAGTTGCCGAGTAAACGATCAATGAAACTCTATGGGGAAAATCCAGCTCCGGCATGATACAAGTTGCAAGATCACCCAGCTAGCCTATGATGGGCTGACACTAGATAGGCTTAACTGTCAACTTTCCCATGGCTGCGACCTTCTCAGCCAGAGCTACACTCAAGAATACACGATCAATGAAACCCTATGGGGAAAATCAAACTCCGACATGATACAAGTTGCAAGATCACACAGCTAGCCTATGATGGGCTGTCACTAGATAGGCTTAACTGTCAACTTTCCCATGGCTGCGTCGTTCTCAGCCCGAGCTACACTCAAGAGTACACGATCAATGAAGCGCTATGGGGAAAATTAAACTCCTGCTTGATAGAAGTTGCCGAGTAAACGATCAATGAAACTCTATGGGGAAAATCCATCTCCGGCATGATACAAGTTGCAAGATCACCCAGCTAGCCTATGATGGGCTGTCACTAGATAGGCTTAACTGTCAACTTTCCCATGGCTGGGACCTTCTCAGCCAGAGCTACACTCAAGAATACACGATCAATGAAACCCTATGGGGAAAATCAAACTCCGACATGATACAAGTTGCAAGATCACCCAGCTAGCCTATGATGGGCTGTCACTAGATAGGCTTAACTGTCAACTTTCCCATGGCTGCGTCGTTCTCAGCCCGAGCTACACTCAAGAGTACACGATCAATGAAGCGCTATGGGGAAAATTAAACTCCTGCTTGATAGAAGTTGCCGAGTAAACGATCAATGAAACTCTATGGGGAAAATCCAACTCCGGCATGATACAAGTTGCAAGATCACCCAGCTAGCCTATGATGGGCTGTCACTAGATAGGCTTAACTGTCAACTTTCCCATGGCTGCGACCTTCTCAGCCAGAGCTACACTCAAGAATACACGATCAATGAAACTCTATGGGGAAAATCAAACTCCGACATGATACAAGTTGCAAGATCACCCAGCTAGCCTAAGATGGGCTATCACTAGATAGGCTTAACTGTCAACTTTCCCATGGCTGCGTCGTTCTCAGCCCGAGCTACACTCAAGAGTACACGATCAATGAAGCGCTATGGGGAAAATTAAACTCCTGCTTGATAGAAGTTGCCGAGTAAACGATCAATGAAACCCTATGGGGAAAATCCAACTCCGGCATGATACAAGTTGCAAGATCACCCAGCTAGCCTATGATGGGCTGTCACTAGATAGGCTTAACTGTCAACTTTCCCATGGCTGCGACCTTCTCAGCCAGAGCTACACTCAAGAATACACGATCAATGAAACCCTATGGGGAAAATCAAACTCCGACATGATACAAGTTGCAAGATCACCCAGCTAGCCTATGATGGGCTGTCACTAGATAGGCTTAACTGTCAACTTTCCCATGGCTGCGACCTTCTCAGCCAGAGCTACACTCAAGAATACACGATCAATGAAACCCTATGGGGAAAATCAAACTCCGACATGATACAAGTTGCAAGATCACCCAGCTAGCCTATGATGGGCTGTCACTAGATAGGCTTAACTGTCAACTTTCCCATGGCTGCGTCGTTCTCAGCCCGAGCTACACTCAAGAGTAAACGATCAATGAAGCGCTATAGGGAAAATTAAACTCCTGCTTGATAGAAGTTGCCGAGTAAACGATCAATGAAACTCTATGGGGAAAATCCAACTCCGGCATGATACAAGTTGCAAGATCACCCAGCTAGCCTATGATGGGCTGTCACTAGATAGGCTTAACTGTCAACTTTCCCATGGCTGCGACCTTCTCAGCCAGAGCTACACTCAAGAATACACGATCAATGAAACCCTATGGGGAAAATCAAACTCCGACATGATACAAGTTGCAAGATCACCCAGCTAGCCTATGATGGGCTGTCACTAGATAGGCTTAACTGTCAACTTTCCCATGGCTGCGACCTTCTCAGCCAGAGCTACACTCAAGAATACACGATCAATGAAACCCTATGGGGAAAATCAAACTCCGACATGATACAAGTTGCAAGATCACCCAGCTAGCCTATGATGGGCTGTCACTAGATAGGCTTAACTGTCAACTTTCCCATGGCTGCGTCGTTCTCAGCCCGAGCTACACTCAAGAGTACACGATCAATGAAGCGCTACGGGGAAAATTAAACTCCTGCTTGATAGAAGTTGCCGAGTAAACGATCAATGAAACATTATGGGGAAAATCCAACTCCGGCATGATACAAGTTGCAAGATCACCCAGCTAGCCTATGATGGGCTGTCACTAGATAGGCTTAACTGTCAACTTTCCCATGGCTGGGACCTTCTCAGCCAGAGCTACACTCAAGAATACACGATCAATGAAACCCTATGGGGAAAATCAAACTCCGACATGATACAAGTTGCAAGATCACCCAGCTAGCCTATGATGGGCTGTCACTAGATAGGCTTAACTGTCAACTTTCCCATGGCTGCGTCGTTCTCAGCCCGAGCTACACTCAAGAGTACACGATCAATGAAGCGCTACGGGGAAAATTAAACTCCTGCTTGATAGAAGTTGCCGAGTAAACGATCAATGAAACTCTATGGGGAAAATCCAACTCCGGCATGATACAACTTGCAAGATCACCCAGCTAGCCTATGATGGGCTGTCACTAGATAGGCTTAACTGTCAACTTTCCCATGGCTGCGACCTTCTCAGCCAGAGCTACACTCAAGAAAACACGATCAATGAAACCCTATGGGGAAAATCAAACTCCGACATGATACAAGTTGCAAGATCACCCAGCTAGCCTATGATGGGCTGTCACTAGATAGGCTTAACTGTCAACTTTCCCATGGCTGCGTCGTTCTCAGCCCGAGCTACACTCAAGAGTACACGATCAATGAAGCGCTATGGGGAAAATTAAACTCCTGCTTGATAGAAGTTGCCGAGTAAACGATCAATGAAACTCTATGGGGAAAATCCAACTCCGGCATGATACAAGTTGCAAGATCACCCAGCTAGCCTATGATGGGCTGTCACTAGATAGGCTTAACTGTCAACTTTCCCATGGCTGGGACCTTCTCAGCCAGAGCTACACTCAAGAATACACGATCAATGAAACCCTATGGGGAAAATCAAACTCCGACATGATACAAGTTGCAAGATCACCCAGCTAGCCTATGATGGGCTGTCACTAGATAGGCTTAACTGTCAACTTTCCCATGGCTGCGACCTTCTCAGCCAGAGCTACACTCAAGAATACACGATCAATGAAACCCTATGGGGAAAATCAAACTCCGACATGATACAAGTTGCAAGATCACCCAGCTAGCCTATGATGGGCTGTCACTAGATAGGCTTAACTGTCAACTTTCCCATGGCTGCGTCGTTCTCAGCCCGAGCTACACTCAAGAGTACACGATCAATGAAGCGCTACGGGGAAAATTAAACTCCTGCTTGATAGAAGTTGCCGAGTAAACGATCAATGAAACCCTATGGGGAAAATCCAACTCCGGCATGATACAAGTTGCAAGATCACCCAGCTAGCCTATGATGGGCTGTCACTAGATAGGCTTAACTGTCAACTTTCCCATGGCTGCGACCTTCTCAGCCAGAGCTACACTCAAGAATACACGATCAATGAAACCCTATGGGGAAAATCAAACTCCGACATGATACAAGTTGCAAGATCACCCAGCTAGCCTATGATGGACTGTCACTAGATATGCTTAACTGTCAACTTTCCCATGGCTGCGTCGTTCTCAGCCCGAGCTACACTCAAGAGTACACGATCAATGAAGCGCTACGGGGAAAATTAAACTCCTGCTTGATAGAAGTTGCCGAGTAAACGATCAATGAAACCCTATGGGGAAAATCAAACTCCGACATGATACAAGTTGCAAGATCACCCAGCTAGCCTATGATGGGCTGTCACTAGATAGGCTTAACTGTCAACTTTCCCATGGCTGCGTCGTTCTCAGCCCGAGCTACACTCAAGAGTACACGATCAATGAAGCGCTACGGGGAAAATTAAACTCCTGCTTGATAGAAGTTGCCGAGTAAACGATCAATGAAACCCTATGGGGAAAATCCAACTCCGGCATGATACAAGTTGCAAGATCACCCAGCTAGCCTATGATGGGCTGTCACTAGATAGGCTTAACTGTCAACTTTCCCATGGCTGCGTCGTTCTCAGCCCGAGCTACACTCAAGAGTACACGATCAATGAAGCGCTATGGGGAAAATTAAACTCCTGCTTGATAGAAGTTGCCGAGTAAACGATCAATGAAACTCTATGGGGAAAATCCAGCTCCGGCATGATACAAGTTGCAAGATCACCCAGCTAGCCTATGATGGGCTGTCACTAGATAGGCTTAACTGTCAACTTTCCCATGGCTGCGACCTTCTCAGCCAGAGCTACACTCAAGAATACACGATCAATGAAACCCTATGGGGAAAATCAAACTCCGACATGATACAAGTTGCAAGATCACACAGCTAGCCTATGATGGGCTGTCACTAGATAGGCTTAACTGTCAACTTTCCCATGGCTGCGTCGTTCTCAGCCCGAGCTACACTCAAGAGTACACGATCAATGAAGCGCTATGGGGAAAATTAAACTCCTGCTTGATAGAAGTTGCCGAGTAAACGATCAATGAAACTCTATGGGGAAAATCCATCTCCGGCATGATACAAGTTGCAAGATCACCCAGCTAGCCTATGATGGGCTGTCACTAGATAGGCTTAACTGTCAACTTTCCCATGGCTGGGACCTTCTCAGCCAGAGCTACACTCAAGAATACACGATCAATGAAACCCTATGGGGAAAATCAAACTCCGACATGATACAAGTTGCAAGATCACCCAGCTAGCCTATGATGGGCTGTCACTAGATAGGCTTAACTGTCAACTTTCCCATGGCTGCGACCTTCTCAGCCAGAGCTACACTCAAGAATACACGATCAATGAAACCCTATGGGGAAAATCAAACTCCGACATGATACAAGTTGCAAGATCACCCAGCTAGCCTATGATGGGCTGTCACTAGATAGGCTTAACTGTCAACTTTCCCATGGCTGCGTCGTTCTCAGCCCGAGCTACACTCAAGAGTAAACGATCAATGAAGCGCTATGGGGAAAATTAAACTCCTGCTTGATAGAAGTTGCCGAGTAAACGATCAATGAAACTCTATGGGGAAAATCCAACTCCGGCATGATACAAGTTGCAAGATCACCCAGCTAGCCTATGATGGGCTGTCACTAGATAGGCTTAACTGTCAACTTTCCCATGGCTGCGACCTTCTCAGCCAGAGCTACACTCAAGAATACACGATCAATGAAACTCTATGGGGAAAATCAAACTCCGACATGATACAAGTTGCAAGATCACCCAGCTAGCCTAAGATGGGCTATCACTAGATAGGCTTAACTGTCAACTTTCCCATGGCTGCGTCGTTCTCAGCCCGAGCTACACTCAAGAGTACACGATCAATGAAGCGCTATGGGGAAAATTAAACTCCTGCTTGATAGAAGTTGCCGAGTAAACGATCAATGAAACCCTATGGGGAAAATCCAACTCCGGCATGATACAAGTTGCAAGATCACCCAGCTAGCCTATGATGGGCTGTCACTAGATAGGCTTAACTGTCAACTTTCCCATGGCTGCGACCTTCTCAGCCAGAGCTACACTCAAGAATACACGATCAATGAAACCCTATGGGGAAAATCAAACTCCGACATGATACAAGTTGCAAGATCACCCAGCTAGCCTATGATGGGCTGTCACTAGATAGGCTTAACTGTCAACTTTCCCATGGCTGCGACCTTCTCAGCCAGAGCTACACTCAAGAATACACGATCAATGAAACCCTATGGGGAAAATCAAACTCCGACATGATACAAGTTGCAAGATCACCCAGCTAGCCTATGATGGGCTGTCACTAGATAGGCTTAACTGTCAACTTTCCCATGGCTGCGTCGTTCTCAGCCCGAGCTACACTCAAGAGTAAACGATCAATGAAGCGCTATAGGGAAAATTAAACTCCTGCTTGATAGAAGTTGCCGAGTAAACGATCAATGAAACTCTATGGGGAAAATCCAACTCCGGCATGATACAAGTTGCAAGATCACCCAGCTAGCCTATGATGGGCTGTCACTAGATAGGCTTAACTGTCAACTTTCCCATGGCTGCGACCTTCTCAGCCAGAGCTACACTCAAGAATACACGATCAATGAAACCCTATGGGGAAAATCAAACTCCGACATGATACAAGTTGCAAGATCACCCAGCTAGCCTATGATGGGCTGTCACTAGATAGGCTTAACTGTCAACTTTCCCATGGCTGCGACCTTCTCAGCCAGAGCTACACTCAAGAATACACGATCAATGAAACCCTATGGGGAAAATCAAACTCCGACATGATACAAGTTGCAAGATCACCCAGCTAGCCTATGATGGGCTGTCACTAGATAGGCTTAACTGTCAACTTTCCCATGGCTGCGTCGTTCTCAGCCCGAGCTACACTCAAGAGTACACGATCAATGAAGCGCTACGGGGAAAATTAAACTCCTGCTTGATAGAAGTTGCCGAGTAAACGATCAATGAAACATTATGGGGAAAATCCAACTCCGGCATGATACAAGTTGCAAGATCACCCAGCTAGCCTATGATGGGCTGTCACTAGATAGGCTTAACTGTCAACTTTCCCATGGCTGGGACCTTCTCAGCCAGAGCTACACTCAAGAATACACGATCAATGAAACCCTATGGGGAAAATCAAACTCCGACATGATACAAGTTGCAAGATCACCCAGCTAGCCTATGATGGGCTGTCACTAGATAGGCTTAACTGTCAACTTTCCCATGGCTGCGTCGTTCTCAGCCCGAGCTACACTCAAGTGTACACGATCAATGAAGCGCTACGGGGAAAATTAAACTCCTGCTTGATAGAAGTTGCCGAGTAAACGATCAATGAAACTCTATGGGGAAAATCCAACTCCGGCATGATACAACTTGCAAGATCACCCAGCTAACCTATGATGGGCTGTCACTAGATAGGCTTAACTGTCAACTTTCCCATGGCTGCGACCTTCTCAGCCAGAGCTACACTCAAGAAAACACGATCAATGAAACCCTATGGGGAAAATCAAACTCCGACATGATACAAGTTGCAAGATCACCCAGCTAGCCTATGATGGGCTGTCACTAGATAGGCTTAACTGTCAACTTTCCCATGGCTGCGTCGTTCTCAGCCCGAGCTACACTCAAGAGTACACGATCAATGAAGCGCTATGGGGAAAATTAAACTCCTGCTTGATAGAAGTTGCCGAGTAAACGATCAATGAAACTCTATGGGGAAAATCCAACTCCGGCATGATACAAGTTGCAAGATCACCCAGCTAGCCTATGATGGGCTGTCACTAGATAGGCTTAACTGTCAACTTTCCCATGGCTGGGACCTTCTCAGCCAGAGCTACACTCAAGAATACACGATCAATGAAACCCTATGGGGAAAATCAAACTCCGACATGATACAAGTTGCAAGATCACCCAGCTAGCCTATGATGGGCTGTCACTAGATAGGCTTAACTGTCAACTTTCCCATGGCTGCGACCTTCTCAGCCAGAGCTACACTCAAGAATACACGATCAATGAAACCCTATGGGGAAAATCAAACTCCGACATGATACAAGTTGCAAGATCACCCAGCTAGCCTATGATGGGCTGTCACTAGATAGGCTTAACTGTCAACTTTCCCATGGCTGCGTCGTTCTCAGCCCGAGCTACACTCAAGAGTACACGATCAATGAAGCGCTACGGGGAAAATTAAACTCCTGCTTGATAGAAGTTGCCGAGTAAACGATCAATGAAACCCTATGGGGAAAATCCAACTCCGGCATGATACAAGTTGCAAGATCACCCAGCTAGCCTATGATGGGCTGTCACTAGATAGGCTTAACTGTCAACTTTCCCATGGCTGCGACCTTCTCAGCCAGAGCTACACTCAAGAATACACGATCAATGAAACCCTATGGGGAAAATCAAACTCCGACATGATACAAGTTGCAAGATCACCCAGCTAGCCTATGATGGACTGTCACTAGATATGCTTAACTGTCAACTTTCCCATGGCTGCGTCGTTCTCAGCCCGAGCTACACTCAAGAGTACACGATCAATGAAGCGCTACGGGGAAAATTAAACTCCTGCTTGATAGAAGTTGCCGAGTAAACGATCAATGAAACTCTATGGGGAAAATCCAACTCCGGCATGAGACAAGTTGCAAGATCACCCAGCTAGCCTATGATGGGCTGTCACTAGATAGGCTTAACTGTCAACTTTCCCATGGCTGCGACCTTCTCAGCCAGAGCTACACTCAAGAATACACGATCAATGAAACCCTATGGGGAAAATCAAACTCCGACATGATACAAGTTGCAAGATCACCCAGCTAGCCTATGATGGGCTGTCACTAGATAGGCTTAACTGTCAACTTTCCCATGGCTGCGTCGTTCTCAGCCCGAGCTACACTCAAGAGTACACGATCAATGAAGCGCTACGGGGAAAATTAAACTCCTGCTTGATAGAAGTTGCCGAGTAAACGATAAATGAAACCCTATGGGGAAAATCCAACTCCGGCATGATACAAGTTGCAAGATCACCCAGCTAGCCTATGATGGGCTGTCACTAGATAGGCTTAACTGTCAACTTTCTTATGGCTGCGACCTTCTCAGCCAGAGCTACACTCAAGAATACACGATCAATGAAACCCTATGGGGAAAATCAAACTCCGACATGATACAAGTTGCAAGATCACCCAGCTAGCCTATGATGGGCTGTCACTAGATAGGCTTAACTGTCAACTTTCCCATGGCTGCGTCGTTCTCAGCCCGAGCTACACTCAAGAGTACACGATCAATGAAGCGCTACGGGGAAAATTAAACTCCTGCTTGATAGAAGTTGCCGAGTAAACGATCAATGAAACCCTATGGGGAAAATCCAACTCCGGCATGATACAAGTTGCAAGATCACCCAGCTAGCCTATGATGGGCTGTCACTAGATAGGCTTAATTGTCAACTTTCCCATGGCTGCGACCTTCTCAGCCAGAGCTACACTCAAGAATACACGATCAATGAAACCCTATGGGGAAAATCAAACTCCGACATGATACAAGTTGCAAGATCACCCAGCTAGCCTATGATGGGCTGTCACTAGATATGCTTAACTGTCAACTTTCCCATGGCTGCGTCGTTCTCAGCCCGAGCTACACTCAAGAGTACACGATCAATGAAGCGCTATGGGGAAAATTAAACTCCTGCTTGATAGAAGTTGCCGAGTAAACGAACAATGAAACTCTATGGGGAAAATCCAGCTCCGGCATGATACAAGTTGCAAGATCACCCAGCTAGCCTATGATGGGCTGTCACTAGATAGGCTTAACTGTCAACTTTCCCATGGCTGCGACCTTCTCAGCCAGAGCTACACTCAAGAATACACGATCAATGAAACCCTATGGGGAAAATCAAACTCCGACATGATACAAGTTGCAAGATCACACAGCTAGCCTATGATGGGCTGTCACTAGATAGGCTTAACTGTCAACTTTCCCATGGCTGCGACCTTCTCAGCCAGAGCTACACTCAAGAATACACGATCAATGAAACCCTATGGGGAAAATCAAACTCCGACATGATACAAGTTGCAAGATCACCCAGCTAGCCTATGATGGGCTGTCACTAGATAGGCTTAACTGTCAACTTTCCCATGGCTGCGTCGTTCTCAGCCCGAGCTACACTCAAGAGTACACGATCAATGAAGCGCTATGGGGAAAATTAAACTCCTGCTTGATAGAAGTTGCCGAGTAAACGATCAATGAAACTCTATGGGGAAAATCCAACTCCGGCATGATACAAGTTGCAAGATCACCCAGCTAGCCTATGATGGGCTGTCACTAGATAGGCTTAACTGTCAACTTTCCCATGGCTGCGACCTTCTCAGCCAGAGCTACACTCAAGAATACACGATCAATGAAACCCTATGGGGAAAATCAAACTCCGACATGATACAAGTTGCAAGATCACCCAGCTAGCCTATGATGGGCTGTCACTAGATAGGCTTAACTGTCAACTTTCCCATGGCTGCGACCTTCTCAGCCAGAGCTACACTCAAGAATACACGATCAATGAAACCCTATGGGGAAAATCAAACTCCGACATGATACAAGTTGCAAGATCACCCAGCTAGCCTATGATGGGCTGTCACTAGATAGGCTTAACTGTCAACTTTCCCATGGCTGCGACCTTCTCAGCCAGAGCTACACTCAAGAATACACGATCAATGAAACCCTATGGGGAAAATCAAACTCCGACATGATACAAGTTGCAAGATCACACAGCTAGCCTATGATGGGCTGTCACTAGATAGGCTTAACTGTCAACTTTCCCATGGCTGCGTCGTTCTCAGCCCGAGCTACACTCAAGAGTACACGATCAATGAAGCGCTACGGGGAAAATTAAACTCCTGCTTGATAGAAGTTGCCGAGTAAACGATCAATGAAACCCTATGGGGAAAATCCAACTCCGGCATGATACAAGTTGCAAGATCACCCAGCTAGCCTATGATGGGCTGTCACTAGATAGGCTTAACTGTCAACTTTCCCATGGCTGCGACCTTCTCAGCCAGAGCTACACTCAAGAATACACGATCAATGAAACCCTATGGGGAAAATCAAACTCCGACATGATACAAGTTGCAAGATCACCCAGCTAGCCTATGATGGACTGTCACTAGATATGCTTAACTGTCAACTTTCCCATGGCTGCGTCGTTCTCAGCCCGAGCTACACTCAAGAGTACACGATCAATGAAGCGCTACGGGGAAAATTAAACTCCTGCTTGATAGAAGTTGCCGAGTAAACGATCAATGAAACTCTATGGGGAAAATCCAACTCCGGCATGAGACAAGTTGCAAGATCACCCAGCTAGCCTATGATGGGCTGTCACTAGATAGGCTTAACTGTCAACTTTCCCATGGCTGCGACCTTCTCAGCCAGAGCTACACTCAAGAATACACGATCAATGAAACCCTATGGGGAAAATCAAACTCCGACATGATACAAGTTGCAAGATCACCCAGCTAGCCTATGATGGGCTGTCACTAGACAGGCTTAACTGTCAACTTTCCCATGGCTGCGACCTTCTCAGCCAGAGCTACACTCAAGAATACACGATCAATGAAACCCTATGGGGAAAATCAAACTCCGACATGATACAAGTTGCAAGATCACCCAGCTAGCCTATGATGGGCTGTCACTAGATATGCTTAACTGTCAACTTTCCCATGGCTGCGTCGTTCTCAGCCCGAGCTACACTCAAGAGTACACGATCAATGAAGCGCTATGGGGAAAATTAAACTCCTGCTTGATAGAAGTTGCCGAGTAAACGAACAATGAAACTCTATGGGGAAAATCCAGCTCCGGCATGATACAAGTTGCAAGATCACCCAGCTAGCCTATGATGGGCTGTCACTAGATAGGCTTAACTGTCAACTTTCCCATGGCTGCGACCTTCTCAGCCAGAGCTACACTCAAGAATACACGATCAATGAAACCCTATGGGGAAAATCAAACTCCGACATGATACAAGTTGCAAGATCACCCAGCTAGCCTATGATGGGCTGTCACTAGATAGGCTTAACTGTCAACTTTCCCATGGCTGCGACCTTCTCAGCCAGAGCTACACTCAAGAATACACGATCAATGAAACCCTATGGGGAAAATCAAACTCCGACATGATACAAGTTGCAAGATCACCCAGCTAGCCTATGATGGGCTGTCACTAGATAGGCTTAACTGTCAACTTTCCCATGGCTGCGTCGTTCTCAGCCCGAGCTACACTCAAGAGTACACGATCAATGAAGCGCTACGGGGAAAATTAAACTCCTGCTTGATAGAAGTTGCCGAGTAAACGATAAATGAAACCCTATGGGGAAAATCCAACTCCGGCATGATACAAGTTGCAAGATCACCCAGCTAGCCTATGATGGGCTGTCACTAGATAGGCTTAACTGTCAACTTTCCCATGGCTGCGACCTTCTCAGCCAGAGCTACACTCAAGAATACACGATCAATGAAACCCTATGGGGAAAATCAAACTCCGACATGATACAAGTTGCAAGATCACCCAGCTAGCCTATGATGGGCTGTCACTAGATAGGCTTAACTGTCAACTTTCCCATGGCTGCGACCTTCTCAGCCAGAGCTACACTCAAGAATACACGATCAATGAAACCCTATGGGGAAAATCAAACTCCGACATGATACAAGTTGCAAGATCACCCAGCTAGCCTATGATGGGCTGTCACTAGATAGGCTTAACTGTCAACTTTCCCATGGCTGCGACCTTCTCAGCCAGAGCTTCACTCAAGAATACACGATCAATGAAACCCTATGGGGAAAATCAAACTCCGACATGATACAAGTTGCAAGATCACCCAGCTAGCCTATGATGGGCTGTCACTAGATAGGCTTAACTGTCAACTTTCCCATGGCTGCGTCGTTCTCAGCCCGAGCTACACTCAAGAGTACACGATCAATGAAGCGCTACGGGGAAAATTAAACTCCTGCTTGATAGAAGTTGCCGAGTAAACGATCAATGAAACCCTATGGGGAAAATCCAACTCCGGCATGATACAAGTTGCAAGATCACCCAGCTAGCCTATGATGGGCTGTCACTAGATAGGCTTAACTGTCAACTTTCCCATGGCTGCGTCGTTCTCAGCCCGAGCTACACTCAAGAGTACACGATCAATGAAGCGCTATGGGGAAAATTAAACTCCTGCTTGATAGAAGTTGCCGAGTAAACGATCAATGAAACTCTATGGGGAAAATCCAGCTCCGGCATGATACAAGTTGCAAGATCACCCAGCTAGCCTATGATGGGCTGTCACTAGATAGGCTTAACTGTCAACTTTCCCATGGCTGCGACCTTCTCAGCCAGAGCTACACTCAAGAATACACGATCAATGAAACCCTATGGGGAAAATCAAACTCCGACATGATACAAGTTGCAAGATCACACAGCTAGCCTATGATGGGCTGTCACTAGATAGGCTTAACTGTCAACTTTCCCATGGCTGCGTCGTTCTCAGCCCGAGCTACACTCAAGAGTACACGATCAATGAAGCGCTATGGGGAAAATTAAACTCCTGCTTGATAGAAGTTGCCGAGTAAACGATCAATGAAACTCTATGGGGAAAATCCATCTCCGGCATGATACAAGTTTCAAGATCACCCAGCTAGCCTATGATGGGCTGTCACTAGATAGGCTTAACTGTCAACTTTCCCATGGCTGGGACCTTCTCAGCCAGAGCTACACTCAAGAATACACGATCAATGAAACCCTATGGGGAAAATCAAACTCCGACATGATACAAGTTGCAAGATCACCCAGCTAGCCTATGATGGGCTGTCACTAGATAGGCTTAACTGTCAACTTTCCCATGGCTGCGACCTTCTCAGCCAGAGCTACACTCAAGAATACACGATCAATGAAACCCTATGGGGAAAATCAAACTCCGACATGATACAAGTTGCAAGATCACCCAGCTAGCCTATGATGGGCTGTCACTAGATAGGCTTAACTGTCAACTTTCCCATGGCTGCGTCGTTCTCAGCCCGAGCTACACTCAAGAGTACACGATCAATGAAGCGCTACGGGGAAAATTAAACTCCTGCTTGATAGAAGTTGCCGAGTAAACGATAAATGAAACCCTATGGGGAAAATCCAACTCCGGCATGATACAAGTTGCAAGATCACCCAGCTAGCCTATGATGGGCTGTCACTAGATAGGCTTAACTGTCAACTTTCCCATGGCTGCGACCTTCTCAGCCAGAGCTACACTCAAGAATACACGATCAATGAAACCCTATGGGGAAAATCAAACTCCGACATGATACAAGTTGCAAGATCACCCAGCTAGCCTATGATGGGCTGTCACTAGATAGGCTTAACTGTCAACTTTCCCATGGCTGCGACCTTCTCAGCCAGAGCTACACTCAAGAATACACGATCAATGAAACCCTATGGGGAAAATCAAACTCCGACATGATACAAGTTGCAAGATCACCCAGCTAGCCTATGATGGGCTGTCACTAGATAGGCTTAACTGTCAACTTTCCCATGGCTGCGACCTTCTCAGCCAGAGCTTCACTCAAGAATACACGATCAATGAAACCCTATGGGGAAAATCAAACTCCGACATGATACAAGTTGCAAGATCACCCAGCTAGCCTATGATGGGCTGTCACTAGATAGGCTTAACTGTCAACTTTCCCATGGCTGCGTCGTTCTCAGCCCGAGCTACACTCAAGAGTACACGATCAATGAAGCGCTACGGGGAAAATTAAACTCCTGCTTGATAGAAGTTGCCGAGTAAACGATCAATGAAACCCTATGGGGAAAATCCAACTCCGGCATGATACAAGTTGCAAGATCACCCAGCTAGCCTATGATGGGCTGTCACTAGATAGGCTTAACTGTCAACTTTCCCATGGCTGCGTCGTTCTCAGCCCGAGCTACACTCAAGAGTACACGATCAATGAAGCGCTATGGGGAAAATTAAACTCCTGCTTGATAGAAGTTGCCGAGTAAACGATCAATGAAACTCTATGGGGAAAATCCAGCTCCGGCATGATACAAGTTGCAAGATCACCCAGCTAGCCTATGATGGGCTGTCACTAGATAGGCTTAACTGTCAACTTTCCCATGGCTGCGACCTTCTCAGCCAGAGCTACACTCAAGAATACACGATCAATGAAACCCTATGGGGAAAATCAAACTCCGACATGATACAAGTTGCAAGATCACACAGCTAGCCTATGATGGGCTGTCACTAGATAGGCTTAACTGTCAACTTTCCCATGGCTGCGTCGTTCTCAGCCCGAGCTACACTCAAGAGTACACGATCAATGAAGCGCTATGGGGAAAATTAAACTCCTGCTTGATAGAAGTTGCCGAGTAAACGATCAATGAAACTCTATGGGGAAAATCCATCTCCGGCATGATACAAGTTGCAAGATCACCCAGCTAGCCTATGATGGGCTGTCACTAGATAGGCTTAACTGTCAACTTTCCCATGGCTGGGACCTTCTCAGCCAGAGCTACACTCAAGAATACACGATCAATGAAACCCTATGGGGAAAATCAAACTCCGACATGATACAAGTTGCAAGATCACCCAGCTAGCCTATGATGGGCTGTCACTAGATAGGCTTAACTGTCAACTTTCCCATGGCTGCGACCTTCTCAGCCAGAGCTACACTCAAGAATACACGATCAATGAAACCCTATGGGGAAAATCAAACTCCGACATGATACAAGTTGCAAGATCACCCAGCTAGCCTATGATGGGCTGTCACTAGATAGGCTTAACTGTCAACTTTCCCATGGCTGCGTCGTTCTCAGCCCGAGCTACACTCAAGAGTAAACGATCAATGAAGCGCTATGGGGAAAATTAAACTCCTGCTTGATAGAAGTTGCCGAGTAAACGATCAATGAAACTCTATGGGGAAAATCCAACTCCGGCATGATACAAGTTGCAAGATCACCCAGCTAGCCTATGATGGGCTGTCACTAGATAGGCTTAACTGTCAACTTTCCCATGGCTGCGACCTTCTCAGCCAGAGCTACACTCAAGAATACACGATCAATGAAACTCTATGGGGAAAATCAAACTCCGACATGATACAAGTTGCAAGATCACCCAGCTAGCCTAAGATGGGCTGTCACTAGATAGGCTTAACTGTCAACTTTCCCATGGCTGCGTCGTTCTCAGCCCGAGCTACACTCAAGAGTACACGATCAATGAAGCGCTATGGGGAAAATTAAACTCCTGCTTGATAGAAGTTGCCGAGTAAACGATCAATGAAACCCTATGGGGAAAATCCAACTCCGGCATGATACAAGTTGCAAGATCACCCAGCTAGCCTATGATGGGCTGTCACTAGATAGGCTTAACTGTCAACTTTCCCATGGCTGCGACCTTCTCAGCCAGAGCTACACTCAAGAATACACGATCAATGAAACCCTATGGGGAAAATCAAACTCCGACATGATACAAGTTGCAAGATCACCCAGCTAGCCTATGATGGGCTGTCACTAGATAGGCTTAACTGTCAACTTTCCCATGGCTGCGACCTTCTCAGCCAGAGCTACACTCAAGAATACACGATCAATGAAACCCTATGGGGAAAATCAAACTCCGAC
Source organism: Leptodactylus fuscus (assembly GCF_031893055.1). NCBI lineage: Eukaryota > Metazoa > Chordata > Amphibia > Anura > Leptodactylidae > Leptodactylus > Leptodactylus fuscus. The sequence continues at coordinate 50,677 of NW_027440399.1, forward strand.
ATGATACAAGTTGCAAGATCACCCAGCTAGCCTATGATGGGCTGTCACTAGATAGGCTTAACTGTCAACTTTCCCATGGCTGCGTCGTTCTCAGCCCGAGCTACACTCAAGAGTAAACGATCAATGAAGCGCTATAGGGAAAATTAAACTCCTGCTTGATAGAAGTTGCCGAGTAAACGATCAATGAAACTCTATGGGGAAAATCCAACTCCGGCATGATACAAGTTGCAAGATCACCCAGCTAGCCTATGATGGGCTGTCACTAGATAGGCTTAACTGTCAACTTTCCCATGGCTGCGACCTTCTCAGCCAGAGCTACACTCAAGAATACACGATCAATGAAACCCTATGGGGAAAATCAAACTCCGACATGATACAAGTTGCAAGATCACCCAGCTAGCCTATGATGGGCTGTCACTAGATAGGCTTAACTGTCAACTTTCCCATGGCTGCGACCTTCTCAGCCAGAGCTACACTCAAGAATACACGATCAATGAAACCCTATGGGGAAAATCAAACTCCGACATGATACAAGTTGCAAGATCACCCAGCTAGCCTATGATGGGCTGTCACTAGATAGGCTTAACTGTCAACTTTCCCATGGCTGCGTCGTTCTCAGCCCGAGCTACACTCAAGAGTACACGATCAATGAAGCGCTACGGGGAAAATTAAACTCCTGCTTGATAGAAGTTGCCGAGTAAACGATCAATGAAACATTATGGGGAAAATCCAACTCCGGCATGATACAAGTTGCAAGATCACCCAGCTAGCCTATGATGGGCTGTCACTAGATAGGCTTAACTGTCAACTTTCCCATGGCTGGGACCTTCTCAGCCAGAGCTACACTCAAGAATACACGATCAATGAAACCCTATGGGGAAAATCAAACTCCGACATGATACAAGTTGCAAGATCACCCAGCTAGCCTATGATGGGCTGTCACTAGATAGGCTTAACTGTCAACTTTCCCATGGCTGCGTCGTTCTCAGCCCGAGCTACACTCAAGAGTACACGATCAATGAAGCGCTACGGGGAAAATTAAACTCCTGCTTGATAGAAGTTGCCGAGTAAACGATCAATGAAACTCTATGGGGAAAATCCAACTCCGGCATGATACAACTTGCAAGATCACCCAGCTAGCCTATGATGGGCTGTCACTAGATAGGCTTAACTGTCAACTTTCCCATGGCTGCGACCTTCTCAGCCAGAGCTACACTCAAGAAAACACGATCAATGAAACCCTATGGGGAAAATCAAACTCCGACATGATACAAGTTGCAAGATCACCCAGCTAGCCTATGATGGGCTGTCACTAGATAGGCTTAACTGTCAACTTTCCCATGGCTGCGTCGTTCTCAGCCCGAGCTACACTCAAGAGTACACGATCAATGAAGCGCTATGGGGAAAATTAAACTCCTGCTTGATAGAAGTTGCCGAGTAAACGATCAATGAAACTCTATGGGGAAAATCCAACTCCGGCATGATACAAGTTGCAAGATCACCCAGCTAGCCTATGATGGGCTGTCACTAGATAGGCTTAACTGTCAACTTTCCCATGGCTGGGACCTTCTCAGCCAGAGCTACACTCAAGAATACACGATCAATGAAACCCTATGGGGAAAATCAAACTCCGACATGATACAAGTTGCAAGATCACCCAGCTAGCCTATGATGGGCTGTCACTAGATAGGCTTAACTGTCAACTTTCCCATGGCTGCGACCTTCTCAGCCAGAGCTACACTCAAGAATACACGATCAATGAAACCCTATGGGGAAAATCAAACTCCGACATGATACAAGTTGCAAGATCACCCAGCTAGCCTATGATGGGCTGTCACTAGATAGGCTTAACTGTCAACTTTCCCATGGCTGCGTCGTTCTCAGCCCGAGCTACACTCAAGAGTACACGATCAATGAAGCGCTACGGGGAAAATTAAACTCCTGCTTGATAGAAGTTGCCGAGTAAACGATCAATGAAACCCTATGGGGAAAATCCAACTCCGGCATGATACAAGTTGCAAGATCACCCAGCTAGCCTATGATGGGCTGTCACTAGATAGGCTTAACTGTCAACTTTCCCATGGCTGCGACCTTCTCAGCCAGAGCTACACTCAAGAATACACGATCAATGAAACCCTATGGGGAAAATCAAACTCCGACATGATACAAGTTGCAAGATCACCCAGCTAGCCTATGATGGACTGTCACTAGATATGCTTAACTGTCAACTTTCCCATGGCTGCGTCGTTCTCAGCCCGAGCTACACTCAAGAGTACACGATCAATGAAGCGCTACGGGGAAAATTAAACTCCTGCTTGATAGAAGTTGCCGAGTAAACGATCAATGAAACTCTATGGGGAAAATCCAACTCCGGCATGAGACAAGTTGCAAGATCACCCAGCTAGCCTATGATGGGCTGTCACTAGATAGGCTTAACTGTCAACTTTCCCATGGCTGCGACCTTCTCAGCCAGAGCTACACTCAAGAATACACGATCAATGAAACCCTATGGGGAAAATCAAACTCCGACATGATACAAGTTGCAAGATCACCCAGCTAGCCTATGATGGGCTGTCACTAGATAGGCTTAACTGTCAACTTTCCCATGGCTGCGTCGTTCTCAGCCCGAGCTACACTCAAGAGTACACGATCAATGAAGCGCTACGGGGAAAATTAAACTCCTGCTTGATAGAAGTTGCCGAGTAAACGATAAATGAAACCCTATGGGGAAAATCCAACTCCGGCATGATACAAGTTGCAAGATCACCCAGCTAGCCTATGATGGGCTGTCACTAGATAGGCTTAACTGTCAACTTTCCCATGGCTGCGACCTTCTCAGCCAGAGCTACACTCAAGAATACACGATCAATGAAACCCTATGGGGAAAATCAAACTCCGACATGATACAAGTTGCAAGATCACCCAGCTAGCCTATGATGGGCTGTCACTAGATAGGCTTAACTGTCAACTTTCCCATGGCTGCGTCGTTCTCAGCCCGAGCTACACTCAAGAGTACACGATCAATGAAGCGCTATGGGGAAAATTAAACTCCTGCTTGATAGAAGTTGCCGAGTAAACGATCAATGAAACTCTATGGGGAAAATCCAACTCCGGCATGATACAAGTTGCAAGATCACCCAGCTAGCCTATGATGGGCTGTCACTAGATAGGCTTAACTGTCAACTTTCCCATGGCTGGGACCTTCTCAGCCAGAGCTACACTCAAGAATACACGATCAATGAAACCCTATGGGGAAAATCAAACTCCGACATGATACAAGTTGCAAGATCACCCAGCTAGCCTATGATGGGCTGTCACTAGATAGGCTTAACTGTCAACTTTCCCATGGCTGCGACCTTCTCAGCCAGAGCTACACTCAAGAATACACGATCAATGAAACCCTATGGGGAAAATCAAACTCCGACATGATACAAGTTGCAAGATCACCCAGCTAGCCTATGATGGGCTGTCACTAGATAGGCTTAACTGTCAACTTTCCCATGGCTGCGACCTTCTCAGCCAGAGCTTCACTCAAGAATACACGATCAATGAAACCCTATGGGGAAAATCAAACTCCGACATGATACAAGTTGCAAGATCACCCAGCTAGCCTATGATGGGCTGTCACTAGATAGGCTTAACTGTCAACTTTCCCATGGCTGCGTCGTTCTCAGCCCGAGCTACACTCAAGAGTACACGATCAATGAAGCGCTACGGGGAAAATTAAACTCCTGCTTGATAGAAGTTGCCGAGTAAACGATCAATGAAACCCTATGGGGAAAATCCAACTCCGGCATGATACAAGTTGCAAGATCACCCAGCTAGCCTATGATGGGCTGTCACTAGATAGGCTTAACTGTCAACTTTCCCATGGCTGCGACCTTCTCAGCCAGAGCTACACTCAAGAATACACGATCAATGAAACCCTATGGGGAAAATCAAACTCCGACATGATACAAGTTGCAAGATCACCCAGCTAGCCTATGATGGGCTGTCACTAGATATGCTTAACTGTCAACTTTCCCATGGCTGCGTCGTTCTCAGCCCGAGCTACACTCAAGAGTACACGATCAATGAAGCGCTATGGGGAAAATTAAACTCCTGCTTGATAGAAGTTGCCGAGTAAACGAACAATGAAACTCTATGGGGAAAATCCAGCTCCGGCATGATACAAGTTGCAAGATCACCCAGCTAGCCTATGATGGGCTGTCACTAGATAGGCTTAACTGTCAACTTTCCCATGGCTGCGACCTTCTCAGCCAGAGCTACACTCAAGAATACACGATCAATGAAACCCTATGGGGAAAATCAAACTCCGACATGATACAAGTTGCAAGATCACACAGCTAGCCTATGATGGGCTGTCACTAGATAGGCTTAACTGTCAACTTTCCCATGGCTGCGACCTTCTCAGCCAGAGCTACACTCAAGAATACACGATCAATGAAACCCTATGGGGAAAATCAAACTCCGACATGATACAAGTTGCAAGATCACCCAGCTAGCCTATGATGGGCTGTCACTAGATAGGCTTAACTGTCAACTTTCCCATGGCTGCGTCGTTCTCAGCCCGAGCTACACTCAAGAGTACACGATCAATGAAGCGCTATGGGGAAAATTAAACTCCTGCTTGATAGAAGTTGCCGAGTAAACGATCAATGAAACTCTATGGGGAAAATCCAACTCCGGCATGATACAAGTTGCAAGATCACCCAGCTAGCCTATGATGGGCTGTCACTAGATAGGCTTAACTGTCAACTTTCCCATGGCTGCGACCTTCTCAGCCAGAGCTACACTCAAGAATACACGATCAATGAAACCCTATGGGGAAAATCAAACTCCGACATGATACAAGTTGCAAGATCACCCAGCTAGCCTATGATGGGCTGTCACTAGATAGGCTTAACTGTCAACTTTCCCATGGCTGCGACCTTCTCAGCCAGAGCTACACTCAAGAATACACGATCAATGAAACCCTATGGGGAAAATCAAACTCCGACATGATACAAGTTGCAAGATCACACAGCTAGCCTATGATGGGCTGTCACTAGATAGGCTTAACTGTCAACTTTCCCATGGCTGCGACCTTCTCAGCCAGAGCTACACTCAAGAATACACGATCAATGAAACCCTATGGGGAAAATCAAACTCCGACATGATACAAGTTGCAAGATCACCCAGCTAGCCTATGATGGGCTGTCACTAGATAGGCTTAACTGTCAACTTTCCCATGGCTGCGTCGTTCTCAGCCCGAGCTACACTCAAGAGTACACGATCAATGAAGCGCTATGGGGAAAATTAAACTCCTGCTTGATAGAAGTTGCCGAGTAAACGATCAATGAAACTCTATGGGGAAAATCCAACTCCGGCATGATACAAGTTGCAAGATCACCCAGCTAGCCTATGATGGGCTGTCACTAGATAGGCTTAACTGTCAACTTTCCCATGGCTGCGACCTTCTCAGCCAGAGCTACACTCAAGAATACACGATCAATGAAACCCTATGGGGAAAATCAAACTCCGACATGATACAAGTTGCAAGATCACCCAGCTAGCCTATGATGGGCTGTCACTAGATAGGCTTAACTGTCAACTTTCCCATGGCTGCGACCTTCTCAGCCAGAGCTACACTCAAGAATACACGATCAATGAAACCCTATGGGGAAAATCAAACTCCGACATGATACAAGTTGCAAGATCACACAGCTAGCCTATGATGGGCTGTCACTAGATAGGCTTAACTGTCAACTTTCCCATGGCTGCGACCTTCTCAGCCAGAGCTACACTCAAGAATACACGATCAATGAAACCCTATGGGGAAAATCAAACTCCGACATGATACAAGTTGCAAGATCACCCAGCTAGCCTATGATGGGCTGTCACTAGATAGGCTTAACTGTCAACTTTCCCATGGCTGCGTCGTTCTCAGCCCGAGCTACACTCAAGAGTACACGATCAATGAAGCGCTACGGGGAAAATTAAACTCCTGCTTGATAGAAGTTGCCGAGTAAACGATCAATGAAACCCTATGGGGAAAATCCAACTCCGGCATGATACAAGTTGCAAGATCACCCAGCTAGCCTATGATGGGCTGTCACTAGATAGGCTTAACTGTCAACTTTCCCATGGCTGCGACCTTCTCAGCCAGAGCTACACTCAAGAATACACGATCAATGAAACCCTATGGGGAAAATCAAACTCCGACATGATACAAGTTGCAAGATCACCCAGCTAGCCTATGATGGACTGTCACTAGATATGCTTAACTGTCAACTTTCCCATGGCTGCGTCGTTCTCAGCCCGAGCTACACTCAAGAGTACACGATCAATGAAGCGCTACGGGGAAAATTAAACTCCGACATGATACAAGTTGCAAGATCACCCAGCTAGCCTATGATGGGCTGTCACTAGATATGCTTAACTGTCAACTTTCCCATGGCTGCGTCGTTCTCAGCCCGAGCTACACTCAAGAGTACACGATCAATGAAGCGCTATGGGGAAAATTAAACTCCTGCTTGATAGAAGTTGCCGAGTAAACGAACAATGAAACTCTATGGGGAAAATCCAGCTCCGGCATGATACAAGTTGCAAGATCACCCAGCTAGCCTATGATGGGCTGTCACTAGATAGGCTTAACTGTCAACTTTCCCATGGCTGCGACCTTCTCAGCCAGAGCTACACTCAAGAATACACGATCAATGAAACCCTATGGGGAAAATCAAACTCCGACATGATACAAGTTGCAAGATCACCCAGCTAGCCTATGATGGGCTGTCACTAGATAGGCTTAACTGTCAACTTTCCCATGGCTGCGACCTTCTCAGCCAGAGCTACACTCAAGAATACACGATCAATGAAACCCTATGGGGAAAATCTAACTCCGACATGATACAAGTTGCAAGATCACCCAGCTAGCCTATGATGGGCTGTCACTAGATAGGCTTAACTGTCAACTTTCCCATGGCTGCGTCGTTCTCAGCCCGAGCTACACTCAAGAGTACACGATCAATGAAGCGCTACGGGGAAATTAAACTCCTGCTTGATAGAAGTTGCCGAGTAAACGATAAATTGAAACCCTATGGGGAAAATCCAACTCCGGCATGATACAAGTTGCAAGATCACCCAGCTAGCCTATGATGGGCTGTCACTAGATAGGCTTAACTGTCAACTTTCCCATGGCTGCGACCTTCTCAGCCAGAGCTACACTCAAGAATACACGATCAATGAAACCCTATGGGGAAAATCAAACTCCGACATGATACAAGTTGCAAGATCACCCAGCTAGCCTATGATGGGCTGTCACTAGATAGGCTTAACTGTCAACTTTCCCATGGCTGCGACCTTCTCAGCCAGAGCTACACTCAAGAATACACGATCAATGAAACCCTATGGGGAAAATCAAACTCCGACATGATACAAGTTGCAAGATCACCCAGCTAGCCTATGATGGGCTGTCACTAGATAGGCTTAACTGTCAACTTTCCATGGCTGCGACCTTCTCAGCCAGAGCTTCACTCAAGAATACACGATCAATGAAACCCTATGGGGAAAATCAAACTCCGACATGATACAAGTTGCAAGATCACCCAGCTAGCCTATGATGGGCTGTCACTAGATAGGCTTAACTGTCAACTTTCCCATGGCTGCGTCGTTCTCAGCCCGAGCTACACTCAAGAGTACACGATCAATGAAGCGCTACGGGGAAAATTAAACTCCTGCTTGATAGAAGTTGCCGAGTAAACGATCAATGAAACCCTATGGGGAAAATCCAACTCCGGCATGATACAAGTTGCAAGATCACCCAGCTAGCCTATGATGGGCTGTCACTAGATAGGCTTAACTGTCAACTTTCCCATGGCTGCGTCGTTCTCAGCCCGAGCTACACTCAAGAGTACACGATCAATGAAGCGCTATGGGGAAAATTAAACTCCTGCTTGATAGAAGTTGCCGAGTAAACGATCAATGAAACTCTATGGGGAAAATCCAGCTCCGGCATGATACAAGTTGCAAGATCACCCAGCTAGCCTATGATGGGCTGTCACTAGATAGGCTTAACTGTCAACTTTCCCATGGCTGCGACCTTCTCAGCCAGAGCTACACTCAAGAATACACGATCAATGAAACCCTATGGGGAAAATCAAACTCCGACATGATACAAGTTGCAAGATCACACAGCTAGCCTATGATGGGCTGTCACTAGATAGGCTTAACTGTCAACTTTCCCATGGCTGCGTCGTTCTCAGCCCGAGCTACACTCAAGAGTACACGATCAATGAAGCGCTATGGGGAAAATTAAACTCCTGCTTGATAGAAGTTGCCGAGTAAACGATCAATGAAACTCTATGGGGAAAATCCATCTCCGGCATGATACAAGTTGCAAGATCACCCAGCTAGCCTATGATGGGCTGTCACTAGATAGGCTTAACTGTCAACTTTCCCATGGCTGGGACCTTCTCAGCCAGAGCTACACTCAAGAATACACGATCAATGAAACCCTATGGGGAAAATCAAACTCCGACATGATACAAGTTGCAAGATCACCCAGCTAGCCTATGATGGGCTGTCACTAGATAGGCTTAACTGTCAACTTTCCCATGGCTGCGTCGTTCTCAGCCCGAGCTACACTCAAGAGTAAACGATCAATGAAGCGCTATGGGGAAAATTAAACTCCTGCTTGATAGAAGTTGCCGAGTAAACGATCAATGAAACTCTATGGGGAAAATCCAACTCCGGCATGATACAAGTTGCAAGATCACCCAGCTAGCCTATGATGGGCTGTCACTAGATAGGCTTAACTGTCAACTTTCCATGGCTGCGACCTTCTCAGCCAGAGCTTCACTCAATAATACACGATCAATGAAACCCTATGGGGAAAATCAAACTCCGACATGATACAAGTTGCAAGATCACCCAGCTAGCCTATGATGGGCTGTCACTAGATAGGCTTAACTGTCAACTTTCCCATGGCTGCGTCGTTCTCAGCCCGAGCTACACTCAAGAGTACACGATCAATGAAGCGCTACGGGGAAAATTAAACTCCTGCTTGATAGAAGTTGCCGAGTAAACGATCAATGAAACCCTATGGGGAAAATCCAACTCCGGCATGATACAAGTTGCAAGATCACCCAGCTAGCCTATGATGGGCTGTCACTAGATAGGCTTAACTGTCAACTTTCCCATGGCTGCGTCGTTCTCAGCCCGAGCTACACTCAAGAGTACACGATCAATGAAGCGCTATGGGGAAAATTAAACTCCTGCTTGATAGAAGTTGCCGAGTAAACGATCAATGAAACTCTATGGGGAAAATCCAGCTCCGGCATGATACAAGTTGCAAGATCACCCAGCTAGCCTATGATGGGCTGTCACTAGATAGGCTTAACTGTCAACTTTCCCATGGCTGCGACCTTCTCAGCCAGAGCTACACTCAAGAATACACGATCAATGAAACCCTATGGGGAAAATCAAACTCCGACATGATACAAGTTGCAAGATCACACAGCTAGCCTATGATGGGCTGTCACTAGATAGGCTTAACTGTCAACTTTCCCATGGCTGCGTCGTTCTCAGCCCGAGCTACACTCAAGAGTACACGATCAATGAAGCGCTATGGGGAAAATTAAACTCCTGCTTGATAGAAGTTGCCGAGTAAACGATCAATGAAACTCTATGGGGAAAATCCATCTCCGGCATGATACAAGTTGCAAGATCACCCAGCTAGCCTATGATGGGCTGTCACTAGATAGGCTTAACTGTCAACTTTCCCATGGCTGGGACCTTCTCAGCCAGAGCTACACTCAAGAATACACGATCAATGAAACCCTATGGGGAAAATCAAACTCCGACATGATACAAGTTGCAAGATCACCCAGCTAGCCTATGATGGGCTGTCACTAGATAGGCTTAACTGTCAACTTTCCCATGGCTGCGACCTTCTCAGCCAGAGCTACACTCAAGAATACACGATCAATGAAACCCTATGGGGAAAATCAAACTCCGACATGATACAAGTTGCAAGATCACCCAGCTAGCCTATGATGGGCTGTCACTAGATAGGCTTAACTGTCAACTTTCCCATGGCTGCGTCGTTCTCAGCCCGAGCTACACTCAAGAGTAAACGATCAATGAAGCGCTATGGGGAAAATTAAACTCCTGCTTGATAGAAGTTGCCGAGTAAACGATCAATGAAACTCTATGGGGAAAATCCAACTCCGGCATGATACAAGTTGCAAGATCACCCAGCTAGCCTATGATGGGCTGTCACTAGATAGGCTTAACTGTCAACTTTCCCATGGCTGCGACCTTCTCAGCCAGAGCTTCACTCAAGAATACACGATCAATGAAACCCTATGGGGAAAATCAAACTCCGACATGATACAAGTTGCAAGATCACCCAGCTAGCCTATGATGGGCTGTCACTAGATAGGCTTAACTGTCAACTTTCCCATGGCTGCGTCGTTCTCAGCCCGAGCTACACTCAAGAGTACACGATCAATGAAGCGCTACGGGGAAAATTAAACTCCTGCTTGATAGAAGTTGCCGAGTAAACGATCAATGAAACCCTATGGGGAAAATCCAACTCCGGCATGATACAAGTTGCAAGATCACCCAGCTAGCCTATGATGGGCTGTCACTAGATAGGCTTAACTGTCAACTTTCCCATGGCTGCGTCGTTCTCAGCCCGAGCTACACTCAAGAGTACACGATCAATGAAGCGCTATGGGGAAAATTAAACTCCTGCTTGATAGAAGTTGCCGAGTAAACGATCAATGAAACTCTATGGGGAAAATCCATCTCCGGCATGATACAAGTTGCAAGATCACCCAGCTAGCCTATGATGGGCTGTCACTAGATAGGCTTAACTGTCAACTTTCCCATGGCTGGGACCTTCTCAGCCAGAGCTACACTCAAGAATACACGATCAATGAAACCCTATGGGGAAAATCAAACTCCGACATGATACAAGTTGCAAGATCACCCAGCTAGCCTATGATGGGCTGTCACTAGATAGGCTTAACTGTCAACTTTCCCATGGCTGCGACCTTCTCAGCCAGAGCTACACTCAAGAATACACGATCAATGAAACCCTATGGGGAAAATCAAACTCCGACATGATACAAGTTGCAAGATCACCCAGCTAGCCTATGATGGACTGTCACTAGATATGCTTAACTGTCAACTTTCCCATGGCTGCGTCGTTCTCAGCCCGAGCTACACTCAAGAGTACACGATCAATGAAGCGCTACGGGGAAAATTAAACTCCTGCTTGATAGAAGTTGCCGAGTAAACGATCAATGAAACTCTATGGGGAAAATCCAACTCCGGCATGAGACAAGTTGCAAGATCACCCAGCTAGCCTATGATGGGCTGTCACTAGATAGGCTTAACTGTCAACTTTCCCATGGCTGCGACCTTCTCAGCCAGAGCTACACTCAAGAATACACGATCAATGAAACTCTATGGGGAAAATCAAACTCCGACATGATACAAGTTGCAAGATCACCCAGCTAGCCTAAGATGGGCTGTCACTAGATAGGCTTAACTGTCAACTTTCCCATGGCTGCGTCGTTCTCAGCCCGAGCTACACTCAAGAGTACACGATCAATGAAGCGCTATGGGGAAAATTAAACTCCTGCTTGATAGAAGTTGCCGAGTAAACGATCAATGAAACCCTATGGGGAAAATCCAACTCCGGCATGATACAAGTTGCAAGATCACCCAGCTAGCCTATGATGGGCTGTCACTAGATAGGCTTAACTGTCAACTTTCCCATGGCTGCGACCTTCTCAGCCAGAGCTACACTCAAGAATACACGATCAATGAAGCGCTATGGGGAAAATTAAACTCCTGCTTGATAGAAGTTGCCGAGTAAACGATCAATGAAACTCTATGGGGAAAATCCAGCTCCGGCATGATACAAGTTGCAAGATCACCCAGCTAGCCTATGATGGGCTGTCACTAGATAGGCTTAACTGTCAACTTTCCCATGGCTGCGACCTTCTCAGCCAGAGCTACACTCAAGAATACACGATCAATGAAACCCTATGGGGAAAATCAAACTCCGACATGATACAAGTTGCAAGATCACACAGCTAGCCTATGATGGGCTGTCACTAGATAGGCTTAACTGTCAACTTTCCCATGGCTGCGTCGTTCTCAGCCCGAGCTACACTCAAGAGTACACGATCAATGAAGCGCTATGGGGAAAATTAAACTCCTGCTTGATAGAAGTTGCCGAGTAAACGATCAATGAAACTCTATGGGGAAAATCCATCTCCGGCATGATACAAGTTGCAAGATCACCCAGCTAGCCTATGATGGGCTGTCACTAGATAGGCTTAACTGTCAACTTTCCCATGGCTGGGACCTTCTCAGCCAGAGCTACACTCAAGAATACACGATCAATGAAACCCTATGGGGAAAATCAAACTCCGACATGATACAAGTTGCAAGATCACCCAGCTAGCCTATGATGGGCTGTCACTAGATAGGCTTAACTGTCAACTTTCCCATGGCTGCGACCTTCTCAGCCAGAGCTACACTCAAGAATACACGATCAATGAAACCCTATGGGGAAAATCAAACTCCGACATGATACAAGTTGCAAGATCACCCAGCTAGCCTATGATGGGCTGTCACTAGATAGGCTTAACTGTCAACTTTCCCATGGCTGCGTCGTTCTCAGCCCGAGCTACACTCAAGAGTAAACGATCAATGAAGCGCTATGGGGAAAATTAAACTCCTGCTTGATAGAAGTTGCCGAGTAAACGATCAATGAAACTCTATGGGGAAAATCCAACTCCGGCATGATACAAGTTGCAAGATCACCCAGCTAGCCTATGATGGGCTGTCACTAGATAGGCTTAACTGTCAACTTTCCCATGGCTGCGACCTTCTCAGCCAGAGCTTCACTCAAGAATACACGATCAATGAAACCCTATGGGGAAAATCAAACTCCGACATGATACAAGTTGCAAGATCACCCAGCTAGCCTATGATGGGCTGTCACTAGATAGGCTTAACTGTCAACTTTCCCATGGCTGCGTCGTTCTCAGCCCGAGCTACACTCAAGAGTACACGATCAATGAAGCGCTACGGGGAAAATTAAACTCCTGCTTGATAGAAGTTGCCGAGTAAACGATCAATGAAACCCTATGGGGAAAATCCAACTCCGGCATGATACAAGTTGCAAGATCACCCAGCTAGCCTATGATGGGCTGTCACTAGATAGGCTTAACTGTCAACTTTCCCATGGCTGCGTCGTTCTCAGCCCGAGCTACACTCAAGAGTACACGATCAATGAAGCGCTATGGGGAAAATTAAACTCCTGCTTGATAGAAGTTGCCGAGTAAACGATCAATGAAACTCTATGGGGAAAATCCATCTCCGGCATGATACAAGTTGCAAGATCACCCAGCTAGCCTATGATGGGCTGTCACTAGATAGGCTTAACTGTCAACTTTCCCATGGCTGGGACCTTCTCAGCCAGAGCTACACTCAAGAATACACGATCAATGAAACCCTATGGGGAAAATCAAACTCCGACATGATACAAGTTGCAAGATCACCCAGCTAGCCTATGATGGGCTGTCACTAGATAGGCTTAACTGTCAACTTTCCCATGGCTGCGACCTTCTCAGCCAGAGCTACACTCAAGAATACACGATCAATGAAACCCTATGGGGAAAATCAAACTCCGACATGATACAAGTTGCAAGATCACCCAGCTAGCCTATGATGGACTGTCACTAGATATGCTTAACTGTCAACTTTCCCATGGCTGCGTCGTTCTCAGCCCGAGCTACACTCAAGAGTACACGATCAATGAAGCGCTACGGGGAAAATTAAACTCCTGCTTGATAGAAGTTGCCGAGTAAACGATCAATGAAACTCTATGGGGAAAATCCAACTCCGGCATGAGACAAGTTGCAAGATCACCCAGCTAGCCTATGATGGGCTGTCACTAGATAGGCTTAACTGTCAACTTTCCCATGGCTGCGACCTTCTCAGCCAGAGCTACACTCAAGAATACACGATCAATGAAACTCTATGGGGAAAATCAAACTCCGACATGATACAAGTTGCAAGATCACCCAGCTAGCCTAAGATGGGCTGTCACTAGATAGGCTTAACTGTCAACTTTCCCATGGCTGCGTCGTTCTCAGCCCGAGCTACACTCAAGAGTACACGATCAATGAAGCGCTATGGGGAAAATTAAACTCCTGCTTGATAGAAGTTGCCGAGTAAACGATCAATGAAACCCTATGGGGAAAATCCAACTCCGGCATGATACAAGTTGCAAGATCACCCAGCTAGCCTATGATGGGCTGTCACTAGATAGGCTTAACTGTCAACTTTCCCATGGCTGCGACCTTCTCAGCCAGAGCTACACTCAAGAATACACGATCAATGAAACCCTATGGGGAAAATCAAACTCCGACATGATACAAGTTGCAAGATCACCCAGCTAGCCTATGATGGGCTGTCACTAGATAGGCTTAACTGTCAACTTTCCCATGGCTGCGACCTTCTCAGCCAGAGCTACACTCAAGAATACACGATCAATGAAACCCTATGGGGAAAATCAAACTCCGACATGATACAAGTTGCAAGATCACCCAGCTAGCCTATGATGGGCTGTCACTAGATAGGCTTAACTGTCAACTTTCCCATGGCTGCGTCGTTCTCAGCCCGAGCTACACTCAAGAGTAAACGATCAATGAAGCGCTATAGGGAAAATTAAACTCCTGCTTGATAGAAGTTGCCGAGTAAACGATCAATGAAACTCTATGGGGAAAATCCAACTCCGGCATGATACAAGTTGCAAGATCACCCAGCTAGCCTATGATGGGCTGTCACTAGATAGGCTTAACTGTCAACTTTCCCATGGCTGCGACCTTCTCAGCCAGAGCTACACTCAAGAATACACGATCAATGAAACCCTATGGGGAAAATCAAACTCCGACATGATACAAGTTGCAAGATCACCCAGCTAGCCTATGATGGGCTGTCACTAGATAGGCTTAACTGTCAACTTTCCCATGGCTGCGACCTTCTCAGCCAGAGCTACACTCAAGAATACACGATCAATGAAACCCTATGGGGAAAATCAAACTCCGACATGATACAAGTTGCAAGATCACCCAGCTAGCCTATGATGGGCTGTCACTAGATAGGCTTAACTGTCAACTTTCCCATGGCTGCGTCGTTCTCAGCCCGAGCTACACTCAAGAGTACACGATCAATGAAGCGCTACGGGGAAAATTAAACTCCTGCTTGATAGAAGTTGCCGAGTAAACGATCAATGAAACATTATGGGGAAAATCCAACTCCGGCATGATACAAGTTGCAAGATCACCCAGCTAGCCTATGATGGGCTGTCACTAGATAGGCTTAACTGTCAACTTTCCCATGGCTGGGACCTTCTCAGCCAGAGCTACACTCAAGAATACACGATCAATGAAACCCTATGGGGAAAATCAAACTCCGACATGATACAAGTTGCAAGATCACCCAGCTAGCCTATGATGGGCTGTCACTAGATAGGCTTAACTGTCAACTTTCCCATGGCTGCGTCGTTCTCAGCCCGAGCTACACTCAAGAGTACACGATCAATGAAGCGCTACGGGGAAAATTAAACTCCTGCTTGATAGAAGTTGCCGAGTAAACGATCAATGAAACTCTATGGGGAAAATCCAACTCCGGCATGATACAACTTGCAAGATCACCCAGCTAGCCTATGATGGGCTGTCACTAGATAGGCTTAACTGTCAACTTTCCCATGGCTGCGACCTTCTCAGCCAGAGCTACACTCAAGAAAACACGATCAATGAAACCCTATGGGGAAAATCAAACTCCGACATGATACAAGTTGCAAGATCACCCAGCTAGCCTATGATGGGCTGTCACTAGATAGGCTTAACTGTCAACTTTCCCATGGCTGCGTCGTTCTCAGCCCGAGCTACACTCAAGAGTACACGATCAATGAAGCGCTATGGGGAAAATTAAACTCCTGCTTGATAGAAGTTGCCGAGTAAACGATCAATGAAACTCTATGGGGAAAATCCAACTCCGGCATGATACAAGTTGCAAGATCACCCAGCTAGCCTATGATGGGCTGTCACTAGATAGGCTTAACTGTCAACTTTCCCATGGCTGGGACCTTCTCAGCCAGAGCTACACTCAAGAATACACGATCAATGAAACCCTATGGGGAAAATCAAACTCCGACATGATACAAGTTGCAAGATCACCCAGCTAGCCTATGATGGGCTGTCACTAGATAGGCTTAACTGTCAACTTTCCCATGGCTGCGACCTTCTCAGCCAGAGCTACACTCAAGAATACACGATCAATGAAACCCTATGGGGAAAATCAAACTCCGACATGATACAAGTTGCAAGATCACCCAGCTAGCCTATGATGGGCTGTCACTAGATAGGCTTAACTGTCAACTTTCCCATGGCTGCGTCGTTCTCAGCCCGAGCTACACTCAAGAGTACACGATCAATGAAGCGCTACGGGGAAAATTAAACTCCTGCTTGATAGAAGTTGCCGAGTAAACGATCAATGAAACCCTATGGGGAAAATCCAACTCCGGCATGATACAAGTTGCAAGATCACCCAGCTAGCCTATGATGGGCTGTCACTAGATAGGCTTAACTGTCAACTTTCCCATGGCTGCGACCTTCTCAGCCAGAGCTACACTCAAGAATACACGATCAATGAAACCCTATGGGGAAAATCAAACTCCGACATGATACAAGTTGCAAGATCACCCAGCTAGCCTATGATGGACTGTCACTAGATATGCTTAACTGTCAACTTTCCCATGGCTGCGTCGTTCTCAGCCCGAGCTACACTCAAGAGTACACGATCAATGAAGCGCTACGGGGAAAATTAAACTCCTGCTTGATAGAAGTTGCCGAGTAAACGATCAATGAAACTCTATGGGGAAAATCCAACTCCGGCATGAGACAAGTTGCAAGATCACCCAGCTAGCCTATGATGGGCTGTCACTAGATAGGCTTAACTGTCAACTTTCCCATGGCTGCGACCTTCTCAGCCAGAGCTACACTCAAGAATACACGATCAATGAAACCCTATGGGGAAAATCAAACTCCGACATGATACAAGTTGCAAGATCACCCAGCTAGCCTATGATGGGCTGTCACTAGATAGGCTTAACTGTCAACTTTCCCATGGCTGCGTCGTTCTCAGCCCGAGCTACACTCAAGAGTACACGATCAATGAAGCGCTACGGGGAAAATTAAACTCCTGCTTGATAGAAGTTGCCGAGTAAACGATAAATGAAACCCTATGGGGAAAATCCAACTCCGGCATGATACAAGTTGCAAGATCACCCAGCTAGCCTATGATGGGCTGTCACTAGATAGGCTTAACTGTCAACTTTCCCATGGCTGCGACCTTCTCAGCCAGAGCTACACTCAAGAATACACGATCAATGAAACCCTATGGGGAAAATCAAACTCCGACATGATACAAGTTGCAAGATCACCCAGCTAGCCTATGATGGGCTGTCACTAGATAGGCTTAACTGTCAACTTTCCCATGGCTGCGTCGTTCTCAGCCCGAGCTACACTCAAGAGTACACGATCAATGAAGCGCTATGGGGAAAATTAAACTCCTGCTTGATAGAAGTTGCCGAGTAAACGATCAATGAAACTCTATGGGGAAAATCCAACTCCGGCATGATACAAGTTGCAAGATCACCCAGCTAGCCTATGATGGGCTGTCACTAGATAGGCTTAACTGTCAACTTTCCCATGGCTGGGACCTTCTCAGCCAGAGCTACACTCAAGAATACACGATCAATGAAACCCTATGGGGAAAATCAAACTCCGACATGATACAAGTTGCAAGATCACCCAGCTAGCCTATGATGGGCTGTCACTAGATAGGCTTAACTGTCAACTTTCCCATGGCTGCGACCTTCTCAGCCAGAGCTACACTCAAGAATACACGATCAATGAAACCCTATGGGGAAAATCAAACTCCGACATGATACAAGTTGCAAGATCACCCAGCTAGCCTATGATGGGCTGTCACTAGATAGGCTTAACTGTCAACTTTCCCATGGCTGCGACCTTCTCAGCCAGAGCTTCACTCAAGAATACACGATCAATGAAACCCTATGGGGAAAATCAAACTCCGACATGATACAAGTTGCAAGATCACCCAGCTAGCCTATGATGGGCTGTCACTAGATAGGCTTAACTGTCAACTTTCCCATGGCTGCGTCGTTCTCAGCCCGAGCTACACTCAAGAGTACACGATCAATGAAGCGCTACGGGGAAAATTAAACTCCTGCTTGATAGAAGTTGCCGAGTAAACGATCAATGAAACCCTATGGGGAAAATCCAACTCCGGCATGATACAAGTTGCAAGATCACCCAGCTAGCCTATGATGGGCTGTCACTAGATAGGCTTAACTGTCAACTTTCCCATGGCTGCGACCTTCTCAGCCAGAGCTACACTCAAGAATACACGATCAATGAAACCCTATGGGGAAAATCAAACTCCGACATGATACAAGTTGCAAGATCACCCAGCTAGCCTATGATGGGCTGTCACTAGATATGCTTAACTGTCAACTTTCCCATGGCTGCGTCGTTCTCAGCCCGAGCTACACTCAAGAGTACACGATCAATGAAGCGCTATGGGGAAAATTAAACTCCTGCTTGATAGAAGTTGCCGAGTAAACGAACAATGAAACTCTATGGGGAAAATCCAGCTCCGGCATGATACAAGTTGCAAGATCACCCAGCTAGCCTATGATGGGCTGTCACTAGATAGGCTTAACTGTCAACTTTCCCATGGCTGCGACCTTCTCAGCCAGAGCTACACTCAAGAATACACGATCAATGAAACCCTATGGGGAAAATCAAACTCCGACATGATACAAGTTGCAAGATCACACAGCTAGCCTATGATGGGCTGTCACTAGATAGGCTTAACTGTCAACTTTCCCATGGCTGCGACCTTCTCAGCCAGAGCTACACTCAAGAATACACGATCAATGAAACCCTATGGGGAAAATCAAACTCCGACATGATACACGTTGCAAGATCACCCAGCTAGCCTATGATGGGCTGTCACTAGATAGGCTTAACTGTCAACTTTCCCATGGCTGCGTCGTTCTCAGCCCGAGCTACACTCAAGAGTACACGATCAATGAAGCGCTATGGGGAAAATTAAACTCCTGCTTGATAGAAGTTGCCGAGTAAACGATCAATGAAACTCTATGGGGAAAATCCAACTCCGGCATGATACAAGTTGCAAGATCACCCAGCTAGCCTATGATGGGCTGTCACTAGATAGGCTTAACTGTCAACTTTCCCATGGCTGCGACCTTCTCAGCCAGAGCTACACTCAAGAATACACGATCAATGAAACCCTATGGGGAAAATCAAACTCCGACATGATACAAGTTGCAAGATCACCCAGCTAGCCTATGATGGGCTGTCACTAGATAGGCTTAACTGTCAACTTTCCCATGGCTGCGACCTTCTCAGCCAGAGCTACACTCAAGAATACACGATCAATGAAACCCTATGGGGAAAATCAAACTCCGACATGATACAAGTTGCAAGATCACCCAGCTAGCCTATGATGGGCTGTCACTAGATAGGCTTAACTGTCAACTTTCCCATGGCTGCGACCTTCTCAGCCAGAGCTACACTCAAGAATACACGATCAATGAAACCCTATGGGGAAAATCAAACTCCGACATGATACAAGTTGCAAGATCACCCAGCTAGCCTATGATGGGCTGTCACTAGATAGGCTTAACTGTCAACTTTCCCATGGCTGCGTCGTTCTCAGCCCGAGCTACACTCAAGAGTACACGATCAATGAAGCGCTACGGGGAAAATTAAACTCCTGCTTGATAGAAGTTGCCGAGTAAACGATCAATGAAACCCTATGGGGAAAATCCAACTCCGGCATGATACAAGTTGCAAGATCACCCAGCTAGCCTATGATGGGCTGTCACTAGATAGGCTTAACTGTCAACTTTCCCATGGCTGCGACCTTCTCAGCCAGAGCTACACTCAAGAATACACGATCAATGAAACCCTATGGGGAAAATCAAACTCCGACATGATACAAGTTGCAAGATCACCCAGCTAGCCTATGATGGACTGTCACTAGATATGCTTAACTGTCAACTTTCCCATGGCTGCGTCGTTCTCAGCCCGAGCTACACTCAAGAGTACACGATCAATGAAGCGCTACGGGGAAAATTAAACTCCTGCTTGATAGAAGTTGCCGAGTAAACGATCAATGAAACTCTATGGGGAAAATCCAACTCCGGCATGAGACAAGTTGCAAGATCACCCAGCTAGCCCATGATGGGCTGTCACTAGATAGGCTTAACTGTCAACTTTCCCATGGCTGCGACCTTCTCAGCCAGAGCTACACTCAAGAATACACGATCAATGAAACCCTATGGGGAAAATCAAACTCCGACATGATACAAGTTGCAAGATCACCCAGCTAGCCTATGATGGGCTGTCACTAGACAGGCTTAACTGTCAACTTTCCCATGGCTGCGACCTTCTCAGCCAGAGCTACACTCAAGAATACACGATCAATGAAACCCTATGGGGAAAATCAAACTCCGACATGATACAAGTTGCAAGATCACCCAGCTAGCCTATGATGGGCTGTCACTAGATATGCTTAACTGTCAACTTTCCCATGGCTGCGTCGTTCTCAGCCCGAGCTACACTCAAGAGTACACGATCAATGAAGCGCTATGGGGAAAATTAAACTCCTGCTTGATAGAAGTTGCCGAGTAAACGAACAATGAAACTCTATGGGGAAAATCCAGCTCCGGCATGATACAAGTTGCAAGATCACCCAGCTAGCCTATGATGGGCTGTCACTAGATAGGCTTAACTGTCAACTTTCCCATGGCTGCGACCTTCTCAGCCAGAGCTACACTCAAGAATACACGATCAATGAAACCCTATGGGGAAAATCAAACTCCGACATGATACAAGTTGCAAGATCACCCAGCTAGCCTATGATGGGCTGTCACTAGATAGGCTTAACTGTCAACTTTCCCATGGCTGCGACCTTCTCAGCCAGAGCTACACTCAAGAATACACGATCAATGAAACCCTATGGGGAAAATCTAACTCCGACATGATACAAGTTGCAAGATCACCCAGCTAGCCTATGATGGGCTGTCACTAGATAGGCTTAACTGTCAACTTTCCCATGGCTGCGTCGTTCTCAGCCCGAGCTACACTCAAGAGTACACGATCAATGAAGCGCTACGGGGAAAATTAAACTCCTGCTTGATAGAAGTTGCCGAGTAAACGATAAATGAAACCCTATGGGGAAAATCCAACTCCGGCATGATACAAGTTGCAAGATCACCCAGCTAGCCTATGATGGGCTGTCACTAGATAGGCTTAACTGTCAACTTTCCCATGGCTGCGACCTTCTCAGCCAGAGCTACACTCAAGAATACACGATCAATGAAACCCTATGGGGAAAATCAAACTCCGACATGATACAAGTTGCAAGATCACCCAGCTAGCCTATGATGGGCTGTCACTAGATAGGCTTAACTGTCAACTTTCCCATGGCTGCGACCTTCTCAGCCAGAGCTACACTCAAGAATACACGATCGATGAAACCCTATGGGGAAAATCAAACTCCGACATGATACAAGTTGCAAGATCACCCAGCTAGCCTATGATGGGCTGTCACTAGATAGGCTTAACTGTCAACTTTCCCATGGCTGCGACCTTCTCAGCCAGAGCTTCACTCAAGAATACACGATCAATGAAACCCTATGGGGAAAATCAAACTCCGACATGATACAAGTTGCAAGATCACCCAGCTAGCCTATGATGGGCTGTCACTAGATAGGCTTAACTGTCAACTTTCCCATGGCTGCGTCGTTCTCAGCCCGAGCTACACTCAAGAGTACACGATCAATGAAGCGCTACGGGGAAAATTAAACTCCTGCTTGATAGAAGTTGCCGAGTAAACGATCAATGAAACCCTATGGGGAAAATCCAACTCCGGCATGATACAAGTTGCAAGATCACCCAGCTAGCCTATGATGGGCTGTCACTAGATAGGCTTAACTGTCAACTTTCCCATGGCTGCGTCGTTCTCAGCCCGAGCTACACTCAAGAGTACACGATCAATGAAGCGCTATGGGGAAAATTAAACTCCTGCTTGATAGAAGTTGCCGAGTAAACGATCAATGAAACTCTATGGGGAAAATCCAGCTCCGGCATGATACAAGTTGCAAGATCACCCAGCTAGCCTATGATGGGCTGTCACTAGATAGGCTTAACTGTCAACTTTCCCATGGCTGCGACCTTCTCAGCCAGAGCTACACTCAAGAATACACGATCAATGAAACCCTATGGGGAAAATCAAACTCCGACATGATACAAGTTGCAAGATCACACAGCTAGCCTATGATGGGCTGTCACTAGATAGGCTTAACTGTCAACTTTCCCATGGCTGCGTCGTTCTCAGCCCGAGCTACACTCAAGAGTACACGATCAATGAAGCGCTATGGGGAAAATTAAACTCCTGCTTGATAGAAGTTGCCGAGTAAACGATCAATGAAACTCTATGGGGAAAATCCATCTCCGGCATGATACAAGTTGCAAGATCACCCAGCTAGCCTATGATGGGCTGTCACTAGATAGGCTTAACTGTCAACTTTCCCATGGCTGGGACCTTCTCAGCCAGAGCTACACTCAAGAATACACGATCAATGAAACCCTATGGGGAAAATCAAACTCCGACATGATACAAGTTGCAAGATCACCCAGCTAGCCTATGATGGGCTGTCACTAGATAGGCTTAACTGTCAACTTTCCCATGGCTGTGTCGTTCTCAGCCCGAGCTACACTCAAGAGTAAACGATCAATGAAGCGCTATGGGGAAAATTAAACTCCTGCTTGATAGAAGTTGCCGAGTAAACGATCAATGAAACTCTATGGGGAAAATCCAACTCCGGCATGATACAAGTTGCAAGATCACCCAGCTAGCCTATGATGGGCTGTCACTAGATAGGCTTAACTGTCAACTTTCCCATGGCTGCGACCTTCTCAGCCAGAGCTTCACTCAAGAATACACGATCAATGAAACCCTATGGGGAAAATCAAACTCCGACATGATACAAGTTGCAAGATCACCCAGCTAGCCTATGATGGGCTGTCACTAGATAGGCTTAACTGTCAACTTTCCCATGGCTGCGTCGTTCTCAGCCCGAGCTACACTCAAGAGTACACGATCAATGAAGCGCTACGGGGAAAATTAAACTCCTGCTTGATAGAAGTTGCCGAGTAAACGATCAATGAAACCCTATGGGGAAAATCCAACTCCGGCATGATACAAGTTGCAAGATCACCCAGCTAGCCTATGATGGGCTGTCACTAGATAGGCTTAACTGTCAACTTTCCCATGGCTGCGTCGTTCTCAGCCCGAGCTACACTCAAGAGTACACGATCAATGAAGCGCTATGGGGAAAATTAAACTCCTGCTTGATAGAAGTTGCCGAGTAAACGATCAATGAAACTCTATGGGGAAAATCCAGCTCCGGCATGATACAAGTTGCAAGATCACCCAGCCAGCCTATGATGGGCTGTCACTAGATAGGCTTAACTGTCAACTTTCCCATGGCTGCGACCTTCTCAGCCAGAGCTACACTCAAGAATACACGATCAATGAAACCCTATGGGGAAAATCAAACTCCGACATGATACAAGTTGCAAGATCACACAGCTAGCCTATGATGGGCTGTCACTAGATAGGCTTAACTGTCAACTTTCCCATGGCTGCGTCGTTCTCAGCCCGAGCTACACTCAAGAGTACACGATCAATGAAGCGCTATGGGGAAAATTAAACTCCTGCTTGATAGAAGTTGCCGAGTAAACGATCAATGAAACTCTATGGGGAAAATCCATCTCCGGCATGATACAAGTTGCAAGATCACCCAGCTAGCCTATGATGGGCTGTCACTAGATAGGCTTAACTGTCAACTTTCCCATGGCTGGGACCTTCTCAGCCAGAGCTACACTCAAGAATACACGATCAATGAAACCCTATGGGGAAAATCAAACTCCGACATGATACAAGTTGCAAGATCACCCAGCTAGCCTATGATGGGCTGTCACTAGATAGGCTTAACTGTCAACTTTCCCATGGCTGCGACCTTCTCAGCCAGAGCTACACTCAAGAATACACGATCAATGAAACCCTATGGGGAAAATCAAACTCCGACATGATACAAGTTGCAAGATCACCCAGCTAGCCTATGATGGGCTGTCACTAGATAGGCTTAACTGTCAACTTTCCCATGGCTGCGTCGTTCTCAGCCCGAGCTACACTCAAGAGTAAACGATCAATGAAGCGCTATGGGGAAAATTAAACTCCTGCTTGATAGAAGTTGCCGAGTAAACGATCAATGAAACTCTATGGGGAAAATCCAACTCCGGCATGATACAAGTTGCAAGATCACCCAGCTAGCCTATGATGGGCTGTCACTAGATAGGCTTAACTGTCAACTTTCCCATGGCTGCGACCTTCTCAGCCAGAGCTACACTCAAGAATACACGATCAATGAAACTCTATGGGGAAAATCAAACTCCGACATGATACAAGTTGCAAGATCACCCAGCTAGCCTAAGATGGGCTGTCACTAGATAGGCTTAACTGTCAACTTTCCCATGGCTGCGTCGTTCTCAGCCCGAGCTACACTCAAGAGTACACGATCAATGAAGCGCTATGGGGAAAATTAAACTCCTGCTTGATAGAAGTTGCCGAGTAAACGATCAATGAAACCCTATGGGGAAAATCCAACTCCGGCATGATACAAGTTGCAAGATCACCCAGCTAGCCTATGATGGGCTGTCACTAGATAGGCTTAACTGTCAACTTTCCCATGGCTGCGACCTTCTCAGCCAGAGCTACACTCAAGAATACACGATCAATGAAACCCTATGGGGAAAATCAAACTCCGACATGATACAAGTTGCAAGATCACCCAGCTAGCCTATGATGGGCTGTCACTAGATAGGCTTAACTGTCAACTTTCCCATGGCTGCGACCTTCTCAGCCAGAGCTACACTCAAGAATACACGATCAATGAAACCCTATGGGGAAAATCAAACTCCGACATGATACAAGTTGCAAGATCACCCAGCTAGCCTATGATGGGCTGTCACTAGATAGGCTTAACTGTCAACTTTCCCATGGCTGCGTCGTTCTCAGCCCGAGCTACACTCAAGAGTAAACGATCAATGAAGCGCTATAGGGAAAATTAAACTCCTGCTTGATAGAAGTTGCCGAGTAAACGATCAATGAAACTCTATGGGGAAAATCCAACTCCGGCATGATACAAGTTGCAAGATCACCCAGCTAGCCTATGATGGGCTGTCACTAGATAGGCTTAACTGTCAACTTTCCCATGGCTGCGACCTTCTCAGCCAGAGCTACACTCAAGAATACACGATCAATGAAACCCTATGGGGAAAATCAAACTCCGACATGATACAAGTTGCAAGATCACCCAGCTAGCCTATGATGGGCTGTCACTAGATAGGCTTAACTGTCAACTTTCCCATGGCTGCGACCTTCTCAGCCAGAGCTACACTCAAGAATACACGATCAATGAAACCCTATGGGGAAAATCAAACTCCGACATGATACAAGTTGCAAGATCACCCAGCTAGCCTATGATGGGCTGTCACTAGATAGGCTTAACTGTCAACTTTCCCATGGCTGCGTCGTTCTCAGCCCGAGCTACACTCAAGAGTACACGATCAATGAAGCGCTACGGGGAAAATTAAACTCCTGCTTGATAGAAGTTGCCGAGTAAACGATCAATGAAACATTATGGGGAAAATCCAACTCCGGCATGATACAAGTTGCAAGATCACCCAGCTAGCCTATGATGGGCTGTCACTAGATAGGCTTAACTGTCAACTTTCCCATGGCTGGGACCTTCTCAGCCAGAGCTACACTCAAGAATACACGATCAATGAAACCCTATGGGGAAAATCAAACTCCGACATGATACAAGTTGCAAGATCACCCAGCTAGCCTATGATGGGCTGTCACTAGATAGGCTTAACTGTCAACTTTCCCATGGCTGCGTCGTTCTCAGCCCGAGCTACACTCAAGAGTACACGATCAATGAAGCGCTACGGGGAAAATTAAACTCCTGCTTGATAGAAGTTGCCGAGTAAACGATCAATGAAACTCTATGGGGAAAATCCAACTCCGGCATGATACAACTTGCAAGATCACCCAGCTAGCCTATGATGGGCTGTCACTAGATAGGCTTAACTGTCAACTTTCCCATGGCTGCGACCTTCTCAGCCAGAGCTACACTCAAGAAAACACGATCAATGAAACCCTATGGGGAAAATCAAACTCCGACATGATACAAGTTGCAAGATCACCCAGCTAGCCTATGATGGGCTGTCACTAGATAGGCTTAACTGTCAACTTTCCCATGGCTGCGTCGTTCTCAGCCCGAGCTACACTCAAGAGTACACGATCAATGAAGCGCTATGGGGAAAATTAAACTCCTGCTTGATAGAAGTTGCCGAGTAAACGATCAATGAAACTCTATGGGGAAAATCCAACTCCGGCATGATACAAGTTGCAAGATCACCCAGCTAGCCTATGATGGGCTGTCACTAGATAGGCTTAACTGTCAACTTTCCCATGGCTGGGACCTTCTCAGCCAGAGCTACACTCAAGAATACACGATCAATGAAACCCTATGGGGAAAATCAAACTCCGACATGATACAAGTTGCAAGATCACCCAGCTAGCCTATGATGGGCTGTCACTAGATAGGCTTAACTGTCAACTTTCCCATGGCTGCGACCTTCTCAGCCAGAGCTACACTCAAGAATACACGATCAATGAAACCCTATGGGGAAAATCAAACTCCGACATGATACAAGTTGCAAGATCACCCAGCTAGCCTATGATGGGCTGTCACTAGATAGGCTTAACTGTCAACTTTCCCATGGCTGCGTCGTTCTCAGCCCGAGCTACACTCAAGAGTACACGATCAATGAAGCGCTACGGGGAAAATTAAACTCCTGCTTGATAGAAGTTGCCGAGTAAACGATCAATGAAACCCTATGGGGAAAATCCAACTCCGGCATGATACAAGTTGCAAGATCACCCAGCTAGCCTATGATGGGCTGTCACTAGATAGGCTTAACTGTCAACTTTCCCATGGCTGCGACCTTCTCAGCCAGAGCTACACTCAAGAATACACGATCAATGAAACCCTATGGGGAAAATCAAACTCCGACATGATACAAGTTGCAAGATCACCCAGCTAGCCTATGATGGACTGTCACTAGATATGCTTAACTGTCAACTTTCCCATGGCTGCGTCGTTCTCAGCCCGAGCTACACTCAAGAGTACACGATCAATGAAGCGCTACGGGGAAAATTAAACTCCTGCTTGATAGAAGTTGCCGAGTAAACGATCAATGAAACTCTATGGGGAAAATCCAACTCCGGCATGAGACAAGTTGCAAGATCACCCAGCTAGCCTATGATGGGCTGTCACTAGATAGGCTTAACTGTCAACTTTCCCATGGCTGCGACCTTCTCAGCCAGAGCTACACTCAAGAATACACGATCAATGAAACCCTATGGGGAAAATCAAACTCCGACATGATACAAGTTGCAAGATCACCCAGCTAGCCTATGATGGGCTGTCACTAGATAGGCTTAACTGTCAACTTTCCCATGGCTGCGTCGTTCTCAGCCCGAGCTACACTCAAGAGTACACGATCAATGAAGCGCTACGGGGAAAATTAAACTCCTGCTTGATAGAAGTTGCCGAGTAAACGATAAATGAAACCCTATGGGGAAAATCCAACTCCGGCATGATACAAGTTGCAAGATCACCCAGCTAGCCTATGATGGGCTGTCACTAGATAGGCTTAACTGTCAACTTTCCCATGGCTGCGACCTTCTCAGCCAGAGCTACACTCAAGAATACACGATCAATGAAACCCTATGGGGAAAATCAAACTCCGACATGATACAAGTTGCAAGATCACCCAGCTAGCCTATGATGGGCTGTCACTAGATAGGCTTAACTGTCAACTTTCCCATGGCTGCGTCGTTCTCAGCCCGAGCTACACTCAAGAGTACACGATCAATGAAGCGCTATGGGGAAAATTAAACTCCTGCTTGATAGAAGTTGCCGAGTAAACGATCAATGAAACTCTATGGGGAAAATCCAACTCCGGCATGATACAAGTTGCAAGATCACCCAGCTAGCCTATGATGGGCTGTCACTAGATAGGCTTAACTGTCAACTTTCCCATGGCTGGGACCTTCTCAGCCAGAGCTACACTCAAGAATACACGATCAATGAAACCCTATGGGGAAAATCAAACTCCGACATGATACAAGTTGCAAGATCACCCAGCTAGCCTATGATGGGCTGTCACTAGATAGGCTTAACTGTCAACTTTCCCATGGCTGCGACCTTCTCAGCCAGAGCTACACTCAAGAATACACGATCAATGAAACCCTATGGGGAAAATCAAACTCCGACATGATACAAGTTGCAAGATCACCCAGCTAGCCTATGATGGGCTGTCACTAGATAGGCTTAACTGTCAACTTTCCCATGGCTGCGACCTTCTCAGCCAGAGCTTCACTCAAGAATACACGATCAATGAAACCCTATGGGGAAAATCAAACTCCGACATGATACAAGTTGCAAGATCACCCAGCTAGCCTATGATGGGCTGTCACTAGATAGGCTTAACTGTCAACTTTCCCATGGCTGCGTCGTTCTCAGCCCGAGCTACACTCAAGAGTACACGATCAATGAAGCGCTACGGGGAAAATTAAACTCCTGCTTGATAGAAGTTGCCGAGTAAACGATCAATGAAACCCTATGGGGAAAATCCAACTCCGGCATGATACAAGTTGCAAGATCACCCAGCTAGCCTATGATGGGCTGTCACTAGATAGGCTTAACTGTCAACTTTCCCATGGCTGCGACCTTCTCAGCCAGAGCTACACTCAAGAATACACGATCAATGAAACCCTATGGGGAAAATCAAACTCCGACATGATACAAGTTGCAAGATCACCCAGCTAGCCTATGATGGGCTGTCACTAGATATGCTTAACTGTCAACTTTCCCATGGCTGCGTCGTTCTCAGCCCGAGCTACACTCAAGAGTACACGATCAATGAAGCGCTATGGGGAAAATTAAACTCCTGCTTGATAGAAGTTGCCGAGTAAACGAACAATGAAACTCTATGGGGAAAATCCAGCTCCGGCATGATACAAGTTGCAAGATCACCCAGCTAGCCTATGATGGGCTGTCACTAGATAGGCTTAACTGTCAACTTTCCCATGGCTGCGACCTTCTCAGCCAGAGCTACACTCAAGAATACACGATCAATGAAACCCTATGGGGAAAATCAAACTCCGACATGATACAAGTTGCAAGATCACACAGCTAGCCTATGATGGGCTGTCACTAGATAGGCTTAACTGTCAACTTTCCCATGGCTGCGACCTTCTCAGCCAGAGCTACACTCAAGAATACACGATCAATGAAACCCTATGGGGAAAATCAAACTCCGACATGATACACGTTGCAAGATCACCCAGCTAGCCTATGATGGGCTGTCACTAGATAGGCTTAACTGTCAACTTTCCCATGGCTGCGTCGTTCTCAGCCCGAGCTACACTCAAGAGTACACGATCAATGAAGCGCTATGGGGAAAATTAAACTCCTGCTTGATAGAAGTTGCCGAGTAAACGATCAATGAAACTCTATGGGGAAAATCCAACTCCGGCATGATACAAGTTGCAAGATCACCCAGCTAGCCTATGATGGGCTGTCACTAGATAGGCTTAACTGTCAACTTTCCCATGGCTGCGACCTTCTCAGCCAGAGCTACACTCAAGAATACACGATCAATGAAACCCTATGGGGAAAATCAAACTCCGACATGATACAAGTTGCAAGATCACCCAGCTAGCCTATGATGGGCTGTCACTAGATAGGCTTAACTGTCAACTTTCCCATGGCTGCGACCTTCTCAGCCAGAGCTACACTCAAGAATACACGATCAATGAAACCCTATGGGGAAAATCAAACTCCGACATGATACAAGTTGCAAGATCACCCAGCTAGCCTATGATGGGCTGTCACTAGATAGGCTTAACTGTCAACTTTCCCATGGCTGCGACCTTCTCAGCCAGAGCTACACTCAAGAATACACGATCAATGAAACCCTATGGGGAAAATCAAACTCCGACATGATACAAGTTGCAAGATCACCCAGCTAGCCTATGATGGGCTGTCACTAGATAGGCTTAACTGTCAACTTTCCCATGGCTGCGTCGTTTCTCAGCCCGAGCTACACTCAAGAGTACACGATCAATGAAGCGCTACGGGGAAAATTAAACTCCTGCTTGATAGAAGTTGCCGAGTAAACGATCAATGAAACCCTATGGGGAAAATCCAACTCCGGCATGATACAAGTTGCAAGATCACCCAGCTAGCCTATGATGGGCTGTCACTAGATAGGCTTAACTGTCAACTTTCCCATGGCTGCGACCTTCTCAGCCAGAGCTACACTCAAGAATACACGATCAATGAAACCCTATGGGGAAAATCAAACTCCGACATGATACAAGTTGCAAGATCACCCAGCTAGCCTATGATGGACTGTCACTAGATATGCTTAACTGTCAACTTTCCCATGGCTGCGTCGTTCTCAGCCCGAGCTACACTCAAGAGTACACGATCAATGAAGCGCTACGGGGAAAATTAAACTCCTGCTTGATAGAAGTTGCCGAGTAAACGATCAATGAAACTCTATGGGGAAAATCCAACTCCGGCATGAGACAAGTTGCAAGATCACCCAGCTAGCCCATGATGGGCTGTCACTAGATAGGCTTAACTGTCAACTTTCCCATGGCTGCGACCTTCTCAGCCAGAGCTACACTCAAGAATACACGATCAATGAAACCCTATGGGGAAAATCAAACTCCGACATGATACAAGTTGCAAGATCACCCAGCTAGCCTATGATGGGCTGTCACTAGACAGGCTTAACTGTCAACTTTCCCATGGCTGCGACCTTCTCAGCCAGAGCTACACTCAAGAATACACGATCAATGAAACCCTATGGGGAAAATCAAACTCCGACATGATACAAGTTGCAAGATCACCCAGCTAGCCTATGATGGGCTGTCACTAGATATGCTTAACTGTCAACTTTCCCATGGCTGCGTCGTTCTCAGCCCGAGCTACACTCAAGAGTACACGATCAATGAAGCGCTATGGGGAAAATTAAACTCCTGCTTGATAGAAGTTGCCGAGTAAACGAACAATGAAACTCTATGGGGAAAATCCAGCTCCGGCATGATACAAGTTGCAAGATCACCCAGCTAGCCTATGATGGGCTGTCACTAGATAGGCTTAACTGTCTACTTTCCCATGGCTGCGACCTTCTCAGCCAGAGCTACACTCAAGAATACACGATCAATGAAACCCTATGGGGAAAATCAAACTCCGACATGATACAAGTTGCAAGATCACCCAGCTAGCCTATGATGGGCTGTCACTAGATAGGCTTAACTGTCAACTTTCCCATGGCTGCGACCTTCTCAGCCAGAGCTACACTCAAGAATACACGATCAATGAAACCCTATGGGGAAAATCTAACTCCGACATGATACAAGTTGCAAGATCACCCAGCTAGCCTATGATGGGCTGTCACTAGATAGGCTTAACTGTCAACTTTCCCATGGCTGCGTCGTTCTCAGCCCGAGCTACACTCAAGAGTACACGATCAATGAAGCGCTACGGGGAAAATTAAACTCCTGCTTGATAGAAGTTGCCGAGTAAACGATAAATGAAACCCTATGGGGAAAATCCAACTCCGGCATGATACAAGTTGCAAGATCACCCAGCTAGCCTATGATGGGCTGTCACTAGATAGGCTTAACTGTCAACTTTCCCATGGCTGCGACCTTCTCAGCCAGAGCTACACTCAAGAATACACGATCAATGAAACCCTATGGGGAAAATCAAACTCCGACATGATACAAGTTGCAAGATCACCCAGCTAGCCTATGATGGGCTGTCACTAGATAGGCTTAACTGTCAACTTTCCCATGGCTGCGACCTTCTCAGCCAGAGCTACACTCAAGAATACACGATCGATGAAACCCTATGGGGAAAATCAAACTCCGACATGATACAAGTTGCAAGATCACCCAGCTAGCCTATGATGGGCTGTCACTAGATAGGCTTAACTGTCAACTTTCCCATGGCTGCGACCTTCTCAGCCAGAGCTTCACTCAAGAATACACGATCAATGAAACCCTATGGGGAAAATCAAACTCCGACATGATACAAGTTGCAAGATCACCCAGCTAGCCTATGATGGGCTGTCACTAGATAGGCTTAACTGTCAACTTTCCCATGGCTGCGTCGTTCTCAGCCCGAGCTACACTCAAGAGTACACGATCAATGAAGCGCTACGGGGAAAATTAAACTCCTGCTTGATAGAAGTTGCCGAGTAAACGATCAATGAAACCCTATGGGGAAAATCCAACTCCGGCATGATACAAGTTGCAAGATCACCCAGCTAGCCTATGATGGGCTGTCACTAGATAGGCTTAACTGTCAACTTTCCCATGGCTGCGTCGTTCTCAGCCCGAGCTACACTCAAGAGTACACGATCAATGAAGCGCTATGGGGAAAATTAAACTCCTGCTTGATAGAAGTTGCCGAGTAAACGATCAATGAAACTCTATGGGGAAAATCCAGCTCCGGCATGATACAAGTTGCAAGATCACCCAGCTAGCCTATGATGGGCTGTCACTAGATAGGCTTAACTGTCAACTTTCCCATGGCTGCGACCTTCTCAGCCAGAGCTACACTCAAGAATACACGATCAATGAAACCCTATGGGGAAAATCAAACTCCGACATGATACAAGTTGCAAGATCACACAGCTAGCCTATGATGGGCTGTCACTAGATAGGCTTAACTGTCAACTTTCCCATGGCTGCGTCGTTCTCAGCCCGAGCTACACTCAAGAGTACACGATCAATGAAGCGCTATGGGGAAAATTAAACTCCTGCTTGATAGAAGTTGCCGAGTAAACGATCAATGAAACTCTATGGGGAAAATCCATCTCCGGCATGATACAAGTTGCAAGATCACCCAGCTAGCCTATGATGGGCTGTCACTAGATAGGCTTAACTGTCAACTTTCCCATGGCTGGGACCTTCTCAGCCAGAGCTACACTCAAGAATACACGATCAATGAAACCCTATGGGGAAAATCAAACTCCGACATGATACAAGTTGCAAGATCACCCAGCTAGCCTATGATGGGCTGTCACTAGATAGGCTTAACTGTCAACTTTCCCATGGCTGTGTCGTTCTCAGCCCGAGCTACACTCAAGAGTAAACGATCAATGAAGCGCTATGGGGAAAATTAAACTCCTGCTTGATAGAAGTTGCCGAGTAAACGATCAATGAAACTCTATGGGGAAAATCCAACTCCGGCATGATACAAGTTGCAAGATCACCCAGCTAGCCTATGATGGGCTGTCACTAGATAGGCTTAACTGTCAACTTTCCCATGGCTGCGACCTTCTCAGCCAGAGCTTCACTCAAGAATACACGATCAATGAAACCCTATGGGGAAAATCAAACTCCGACATGATACAAGTTGCAAGATCACCCAGCTAGCCTATGATGGGCTGTCACTAGATAGGCTTAACTGTCAACTTTCCCATGGCTGCGTCGTTCTCAGCCCGAGCTACACTCAAGAGTACACGATCAATGAAGCGCTACGGGGAAAATTAAACTCCTGCTTGATAGAAGTTGCCGAGTAAACGATCAATGAAACCCTATGGGGAAAATCCAACTCCGGCATGATACAAGTTGCAAGATCACCCAGCTAGCCTATGATGGGCTGTCACTAGATAGGCTTAACTGTCAACTTTCCCATGGCTGCGTCGTTCTCAGCCCGAGCTACACTCAAGAGTACACGATCAATGAAGCGCTATGGGGAAAATTAAACTCCTGCTTGATAGAAGTTGCCGAGTAAACGATCAATGAAACTCTATGGGGAAAATCCAGCTCCGGCATGATACAAGTTGCAAGATCACCCAGCCAGCCTATGATGGGCTGTCACTAGATAGGCTTAACTGTCAACTTTCCCATGGCTGCGACCTTCTCAGCCAGAGCTACACTCAAGAATACACGATCAATGAAACCCTATGGGGAAAATCAAACTCCGACATGATACAAGTTGCAAGATCACACAGCTAGCCTATGATGGGCTGTCACTAGATAGGCTTAACTGTCAACTTTCCCATGGCTGCGTCGTTCTCAGCCCGAGCTACACTCAAGAGTACACGATCAATGAAGCGCTATGGGGAAAATTAAACTCCTGCTTGATAGAAGTTGCCGAGTAAACGATCAATGAAACTCTATGGGGAAAATCCATCTCCGGCATGATACAAGTTGCAAGATCACCCAGCTAGCCTATGATGGGCTGTCACTAGATAGGCTTAACTGTCAACTTTCCCATGGCTGGGACCTTCTCAGCCAGAGCTACACTCAAGAATACACGATCAATGAAACCCTATGGGGAAAATCAAACTCCGACATGATACAAGTTGCAAGATCACCCAGCTAGCCTATGATGGGCTGTCACTAGATAGGCTTAACTGTCAACTTTCCCATGGCTGCGACCTTCTCAGCCAGAGCTACACTCAAGAATACACGATCAATGAAACCCTATGGGGAAAATCAAACTCCGACATGATACAAGTTGCAAGATCACCCAGCTAGCCTATGATGGGCTGTCACTAGATAGGCTTAACTGTCAACTTTCCCATGGCTGCGTCGTTCTCAGCCCGAGCTACACTCAAGAGTAAACGATCAATGAAGCGCTATGGGGAAAATTAAACTCCTGCTTGATAGAAGTTGCCGAGTAAACGATCAATGAAACTCTATGGGGAAAATCCAACTCCGGCATGATACAAGTTGCAAGATCACCCAGCTAGCCTATGATGGGCTGTCACTAGATAGGCTTAACTGTCAACTTTCCCATGGCTGCGACCTTCTCAGCCAGAGCTACACTCAAGAATACACGATCAATGAAACTCTATGGGGAAAATCAAACTCCGACATGATACAAGTTGCAAGATCACCCAGCTAGCCTAAGATGGGCTGTCACTAGATAGGCTTAACTGTCAACTTTCCCATGGCTGCGTCGTTCTCAGCCCGAGCTACACTCAAGAGTACACGATCAATGAAGCGCTATGGGGAAAATTAAACTCCTGCTTGATAGAAGTTGCCGAGTAAACGATCAATGAAACCCTATGGGGAAAATCCAACTCCGGCATGATACAAGTTGCAAGATCACCCAGCTAGCCTATGATGGGCTGTCACTAGATAGGCTTAACTGTCAACTTTCCCATGGCTGCGACCTTCTCAGCCAGAGCTACACTCAAGAATACACGATCAATGAAACCCTATGGGGAAAATCAAACTCCGACATGATACAAGTTGCAAGATCACCCAGCTAGCCTATGATGGGCTGTCACTAGATAGGCTTAACTGTCAACTTTCCCATGGCTGCGACCTTCTCAGCCAGAGCTACACTCAAGAATACACGATCAATGAAACCCTATGGGGAAAATCAAACTCCGACATGATACAAGTTGCAAGATCACCCAGCTAGCCTATGATGGGCTGTCACTAGATAGGCTTAACTGTCAACTTTCCCATGGCTGCGTCGTTCTCAGCCCGAGCTACACTCAAGAGTAAACGATCAATGAAGCGCTATAGGGAAAATTAAACTCCTGCTTGATAGAAGTTGCCGAGTAAACGATCAATGAAACTCTATGGGGAAAATCCAACTCCGGCATGATACAAGTTGCAAGATCACCCAGCTAGCCTATGATGGGCTGTCACTAGATAGGCTTAACTGTCAACTTTCCCATGGCTGCGACCTTCTCAGCCAGAGCTACACTCAAGAATACACGATCAATGAAACCCTATGGGGAAAATCAAACTCCGACATGATACAAGTTGCAAGATCACCCAGCTAGCCTATGATGGGCTGTCACTAGATAGGCTTAACTGTCAACTTTCCCATGGCTGCGACCTTCTCAGCCAGAGCTACACTCAAGAATACACGATCAATGAAACCCTATGGGGAAAATCAAACTCCGACATGATACAAGTTGCAAGATCACCCAGCTAGCCTATGATGGGCTGTCACTAGATAGGCTTAACTGTCAACTTTCCCATGGCTGCGTCGTTCTCAGCCCGAGCTACACTCAAGAGTACACGATCAATGAAGCGCTACGGGGAAAATTAAACTCCTGCTTGATAGAAGTTGCCGAGTAAACGATCAATGAAACATTATGGGGAAAATCCAACTCCGGCATGATACAAGTTGCAAGATCACCCAGCTAGCCTATGATGGGCTGTCACTAGATAGGCTTAACTGTCAACTTTCCCATGGCTGGGACCTTCTCAGCCAGAGCTACACTCAAGAATACACGATCAATGAAACCCTATGGGGAAAATCAAACTCCGACATGATACAAGTTGCAAGATCACCCAGCTAGCCTATGATGGGCTGTCACTAGATAGGCTTAACTGTCAACTTTCCCATGGCTGCGTCGTTCTCAGCCCGAGCTACACTCAAGAGTACACGATCAATGAAGCGCTACGGGGAAAATTAAACTCCTGCTTGATAGAAGTTGCCGAGTAAACGATCAATGAAACTCTATGGGGAAAATCCAACTCCGGCATGATACAACTTGCAAGATCACCCAGCTAGCCTATGATGGGCTGTCACTAGATAGGCTTAACTGTCAACTTTCCCATGGCTGCGACCTTCTCAGCCAGAGCTACACTCAAGAAAACACGATCAATGAAACCCTATGGGGAAAATCAAACTCCGACATGATACAAGTTGCAAGATCACCCAGCTAGCCTATGATGGGCTGTCACTAGATAGGCTTAACTGTCAACTTTCCCATGGCTGCGTCGTTCTCAGCCCGAGCTACACTCAAGAGTACACGATCAATGAAGCGCTATGGGGAAAATTAAACTCCTGCTTGATAGAAGTTGCCGAGTAAACGATCAATGAAACTCTATGGGGAAAATCCAACTCCGGCATGATACAAGTTGCAAGATCACCCAGCTAGCCTATGATGGGCTGTCACTAGATAGGCTTAACTGTCAACTTTCCCATGGCTGGGACCTTCTCAGCCAGAGCTACACTCAAGAATACACGATCAATGAAACCCTATGGGGAAAATCAAACTCCGACATGATACAAGTTGCAAGATCACCCAGCTAGCCTATGATGGGCTGTCACTAGATAGGCTTAACTGTCAACTTTCCCATGGCTGCGACCTTCTCAGCCAGAGCTACACTCAAGAATACACGATCAATGAAACCCTATGGGGAAAATCAAACTCCGACATGATACAAGTTGCAAGATCACCCAGCTAGCCTATGATGGGCTGTCACTAGATAGGCTTAACTGTCAACTTTCCCATGGCTGCGTCGTTCTCAGCCCGAGCTACACTCAAGAGTACACGATCAATGAAGCGCTACGGGGAAAATTAAACTCCTGCTTGATAGAAGTTGCCGAGTAAACGATCAATGAAACCCTATGGGGAAAATCCAACTCCGGCATGATACAAGTTGCAAGATCACCCAGCTAGCCTATGATGGGCTGTCACTAGATAGGCTTAACTGTCAACTTTCCCATGGCTGCGACCTTCTCAGCCAGAGCTACACTCAAGAATACACGATCAATGAAACCCTATGGGGAAAATCAAACTCCGACATGATACAAGTTGCAAGATCACCCAGCTAGCCTATGATGGACTGTCACTAGATATGCTTAACTGTCAACTTTCCCATGGCTGCGTCGTTCTCAGCCCGAGCTACACTCAAGAGTACACGATCAATGAAGCGCTACGGGGAAAATTAAACTCCTGCTTGATAGAAGTTGCCGAGTAAACGATCAATGAAACTCTATGGGGAAAATCCAACTCCGGCATGAGACAAGTTGCAAGATCACCCAGCTAGCCTATGATGGGCTGTCACTAGATAGGCTTAACTGTCAACTTTCCCATGGCTGCGACCTTCTCAGCCAGAGCTACACTCAAGAATACACGATCAATGAAACCCTATGGGGAAAATCAAACTCCGACATGATACAAGTTGCAAGATCACCCAGCTAGCCTATGATGGGCTGTCACTAGATAGGCTTAACTGTCAACTTTCCCATGGCTGCGTCGTTCTCAGCCCGAGCTACACTCAAGAGTACACGATCAATGAAGCGCTACGGGGAAAATTAAACTCCTGCTTGATAGAAGTTGCCGAGTAAACGATAAATGAAACCCTATGGGGAAAATCCAACTCCGGCATGATACAAGTTGCAAGATCACCCAGCTAGCCTATGATGGGCTGTCACTAGATAGGCTTAACTGTCAACTTTCCCATGGCTGCGACCTTCTCAGCCAGAGCTACACTCAAGAATACACGATCAATGAAACCCTATGGGGAAAATCAAACTCCGACATGATACAAGTTGCAAGATCACCCAGCTAGCCTATGATGGGCTGTCACTAGATAGGCTTAACTGTCAACTTTCCCATGGCTGCGTCGTTCTCAGCCCGAGCTACACTCAAGAGTACACGATCAATGAAGCGCTACGGGGAAAATTAAACTCCTGCTTGATAGAAGTTGCCGAGTAAACGATCAATGAAACCCTATGGGGAAAATCCAACTCCGGCATGATACAAGTTGCAAGATCACCCAGCTAGCCTATGATGGGCTGTCACTAGATAGGCTTAACTGTCAACTTTCCCATGGCTGCGACCTTCTCAGCCAGAGCTACACTCAAGAATACACGATCAATGAAACCCTATGGGGAAAATCAAACTCCGACATGATACAAGTTGCAAGATCACCCAGCTAGCCTATGATGGGCTGTCACTAGATATGCTTAACTGTCAACTTTCCCATGGCTGCGTCGTTCTCAGCCCGAGCTACACTCAAGAGTACACGATCAATGAAGCGCTATGGGGAAAATTAAACTCCTGCTTGATAGAAGTTGCCGAGTAAACGAACAATGAAACTCTATGGGGAAAATCCAGCTCCGGCATGATACAAGTTGCAAGATCACCCAGCTAGCCTATGATGGGCTGTCACTAGATAGGCTTAACTGTCAACTTTCCCATGGCTGCGACCTTCTCAGCCAGAGCTACACTCAAGAATACACGATCAATGAAACCCTATGGGGAAAATCAAACTCCGACATGATACAAGTTGCAAGATCACACAGCTAGCCTATGATGGGCTGTCACTAGATAGGCTTAACTGTCAACTTTCCCATGGCTGCGACCTTCTCAGCCAGAGCTACACTCAAGAATACACGATCAATGAAACTCTATGGGGAAAATCAAACTCCGACATGATACAAGTTGCAAGATCACCCAGCTAGCCTAAGATGGGCTATCACTAGATAGGCTTAACTGTCAACTTTCCCATGGCTGCGTCGTTCTCAGCCCGAGCTACACTCAAGAGTACACGATCAATGAAGCGCTATGGGGAAAATTAAACTCCTGCTTGATAGAAGTTGCCGAGTAAACGATCAATGAAACCCTATGGGGAAAATCCAACTCCGGCATGATACAAGTTGCAAGATCACCCAGCTAGCCTATGATGGGCTGTCACTAGATAGGCTTAACTGTCAACTTTCCCATGGCTGCGACCTTCTCAGCCAGAGCTACACTCAAGAATACACGATCAATGAAACCCTATGGGGAAAATCAAACTCCGACATGATACAAGTTGCAAGATCACCCAGCTAGCCTATGATGGGCTGTCACTAGATAGGCTTAACTGTCAACTTTCCCATGGCTGCGACCTTCTCAGCCAGAGCTACACTCAAGAATACACGATCAATGAAACCCTATGGGGAAAATCAAACTCCGACATGATACAAGTTGCAAGATCACCCAGCTAGCCTATGATGGGCTGTCACTAGATAGGCTTAACTGTCAACTTTCCCATGGCTGCGTCGTTCTCAGCCCGAGCTACACTCAAGAGTAAACGATCAATGAAGCGCTATAGGGAAAATTAAACTCCTGCTTGATAGAAGTTGCCGAGTAAACGATCAATGAAACTCTATGGGGAAAATCCAACTCCGGCATGATACAAGTTGCAAGATCACCCAGCTAGCCTATGATGGGCTGTCACTAGATAGGCTTAACTGTCAACTTTCCCATGGCTGCGACCTTCTCAGCCAGAGCTACACTCAAGAATACACGATCAATGAAACCCTATGGGGAAAATCAAACTCCGACATGATACAAGTTGCAAGATCACCCAGCTAGCCTATGATGGGCTGTCACTAGATAGGCTTAACTGTCAACTTTCCCATGGCTGCGACCTTCTCAGCCAGAGCTACACTCAAGAATACACGATCAATGAAACCCTATGGGGAAAATCAAACTCCGACATGATACAAGTTGCAAGATCACCCAGCTAGCCTATGATGGGCTGTCACTAGATAGGCTTAACTGTCAACTTTCCCATGGCTGCGTCGTTCTCAGCCCGAGCTACACTCAAGAGTACACGATCAATGAAGCGCTACGGGGAAAATTAAACTCCTGCTTGATAGAAGTTGCCGAGTAAACGATCAATGAAACATTATGGGGAAAATCCAACTCCGGCATGATACAAGTTGCAAGATCACCCAGCTAGCCTATGATGGGCTGTCACTAGATAGGCTTAACTGTCAACTTTCCCATGGCTGGGACCTTCTCAGCCAGAGCTACACTCAAGAATACACGATCAATGAAACCCTATGGGGAAAATCAAACTCCGACATGATACAAGTTGCAAGATCACCCAGCTAGCCTATGATGGGCTGTCACTAGATAGGCTTAACTGTCAACTTTCCCATGGCTGCGTCGTTCTCAGCCCGAGCTACACTCAAGTGTACACGATCAATGAAGCGCTACGGGGAAAATTAAACTCCTGCTTGATAGAAGTTGCCGAGTAAACGATCAATGAAACTCTATGGGGAAAATCCAACTCCGGCATGATACAACTTGCAAGATCACCCAGCTAACCTATGATGGGCTGTCACTAGATAGGCTTAACTGTCAACTTTCCCATGGCTGCGACCTTCTCAGCCAGAGCTACACTCAAGAAAACACGATCAATGAAACCCTATGGGGAAAATCAAACTCCGACATGATACAAGTTGCAAGATCACCCAGCTAGCCTATGATGGGCTGTCACTAGATAGGCTTAACTGTCAACTTTCCCATGGCTGCGTCGTTCTCAGCCCGAGCTACACTCAAGAGTACACGATCAATGAAGCGCTATGGGGAAAATTAAACTCCTGCTTGATAGAAGTTGCCGAGTAAACGATCAATGAAACTCTATGGGGAAAATCCAACTCCGGCATGATACAAGTTGCAAGATCACCCAGCTAGCCTATGATGGGCTGTCACTAGATAGGCTTAACTGTCAACTTTCCCATGGCTGGGACCTTCTCAGCCAGAGCTACACTCAAGAATACACGATCAATGAAACCCTATGGGGAAAATCAAACTCCGACATGATACAAGTTGCAAGATCACCCAGCTAGCCTATGATGGGCTGTCACTAGATAGGCTTAACTGTCAACTTTCCCATGGCTGCGACCTTCTCAGCCAGAGCTACACTCAAGAATACACGATCAATGAAACCCTATGGGGAAAATCAAACTCCGACATGATACAAGTTGCAAGATCACCCAGCTAGCCTATGATGGGCTGTCACTAGATAGGCTTAACTGTCAACTTTCCCATGGCTGCGTCGTTCTCAGCCCGAGCTACACTCAAGAGTACACGATCAATGAAGCGCTACGGGGAAAATTAAACTCCTGCTTGATAGAAGTTGCCGAGTAAACGATCAATGAAACCCTATGGGGAAAATCCAACTCCGGCATGATACAAGTTGCAAGATCACCCAGCTAGCCTATGATGGGCTGTCACTAGATAGGCTTAACTGTCAACTTTCCCATGGCTGCGACCTTCTCAGCCAGAGCTACACTCAAGAATACACGATCAATGAAACCCTATGGGGAAAATCAAACTCCGACATGATACAAGTTGCAAGATCACCCAGCTAGCCTATGATGGACTGTCACTAGATATGCTTAACTGTCAACTTTCCCATGGCTGCGTCGTTCTCAGCCCGAGCTACACTCAAGAGTACACGATCAATGAAGCGCTACGGGGAAAATTAAACTCCTGCTTGATAGAAGTTGCCGAGTAAACGATCAATGAAACTCTATGGGGAAAATCCAACTCCGGCATGAGACAAGTTGCAAGATCACCCAGCTAGCCTATGATGGGCTGTCACTAGATAGGCTTAACTGTCAACTTTCCCATGGCTGCGACCTTCTCAGCCAGAGCTACACTCAAGAATACACGATCAATGAAACCCTATGGGGAAAATCAAACTCCGACATGATACAAGTTGCAAGATCACCCAGCTAGCCTATGATGGGCTGTCACTAGATAGGCTTAACTGTCAACTTTCCCATGGCTGCGTCGTTCTCAGCCCGAGCTACACTCAAGAGTACACGATCAATGAAGCGCTACGGGGAAAATTAAACTCCTGCTTGATAGAAGTTGCCGAGTAAACGATAAATGAAACCCTATGGGGAAAATCCAACTCCGGCATGATACAAGTTGCAAGATCACCCAGCTAGCCTATGATGGGCTGTCACTAGATAGGCTTAACTGTCAACTTTCTTATGGCTGCGACCTTCTCAGCCAGAGCTACACTCAAGAATACACGATCAATGAAACCCTATGGGGAAAATCAAACTCCGACATGATACAAGTTGCAAGATCACCCAGCTAGCCTATGATGGGCTGTCACTAGATAGGCTTAACTGTCAACTTTCCCATGGCTGCGTCGTTCTCAGCCCGAGCTACACTCAAGAGTACACGATCAATGAAGCGCTACGGGGAAAATTAAACTCCTGCTTGATAGAAGTTGCCGAGTAAACGATCAATGAAACCCTATGGGGAAAATCCAACTCCGGCATGATACAAGTTGCAAGATCACCCA
Organism: Leptodactylus fuscus; assembly: GCF_031893055.1. Taxonomy (NCBI): domain Eukaryota; kingdom Metazoa; phylum Chordata; class Amphibia; order Anura; family Leptodactylidae; genus Leptodactylus; species Leptodactylus fuscus. Next base: position 93,901 of record NW_027440399.1, read on the forward strand.
GCTAGCCTATGATGGGCTGTCACTAGATAGGCTTAACTGTCAACTTTCCCATGGCTGCGACCTTCTCAGCCAGAGCTACACTCAAGAATACACGATCAATGAAACCCTATGGGGAAAATCAAACTCCGACATGATACAAGTTGCAAGATCACCCAGCTAGCCTATGATGGGCTGTCACTAGATATGCTTAACTGTCAACTTTCCCATGGCTGCGTCGTTCTCAGCCCGAGCTACACTCAAGAGTACACGATCAATGAAGCGCTATGGGGAAAATTAAACTCCTGCTTGATAGAAGTTGCCGAGTAAACGAACAATGAAACTCTATGGGGAAAATCCAGCTCCGGCATGATACAAGTTGCAAGATCACCCAGCTAGCCTATGATGGGCTGTCACTAGATAGGCTTAACTGTCAACTTTCCCATGGCTGCGACCTTCTCAGCCAGAGCTACACTCAAGAATACACGATCAATGAAACCCTATGGGGAAAATCAAACTCCGACATGATACAAGTTGCAAGATCACACAGCTAGCCTATGATGGGCTGTCACTAGATAGGCTTAACTGTCAACTTTCCCATGGCTGCGACCTTCTCAGCCAGAGCTACACTCAAGAATACACGATCAATGAAACCCTATGGGGAAAATCAAACTCCGACATGATACAAGTTGCAAGATCACCCAGCTAGCCTATGATGGGCTGTCACTAGATAGGCTTAACTGTCAACTTTCCCATGGCTGCGTCGTTCTCAGCCCGAGCTACACTCAAGAGTACACGATCAATGAAGCGCTATGGGGAAAATTAAACTCCTGCTTGATAGAAGTTGCCGAGTAAACGATCAATGAAACTCTATGGGGAAAATCCAACTCCGGCATGATACAAGTTGCAAGATCACCCAGCTAGCCTATGATGGGCTGTCACTAGATAGGCTTAACTGTCAACTTTCCCATGGCTGCGACCTTCTCAGCCAGAGCTACACTCAAGAATACACGATCAATGAAACCCTATGGGGAAAATCAAACTCCGACATGATACAAGTTGCAAGATCACCCAGCTAGCCTATGATGGGCTGTCACTAGATAGGCTTAACTGTCAACTTTCCCATGGCTGCGACCTTCTCAGCCAGAGCTACACTCAAGAATACACGATCAATGAAACCCTATGGGGAAAATCAAACTCCGACATGATACAAGTTGCAAGATCACCCAGCTAGCCTATGATGGGCTGTCACTAGATAGGCTTAACTGTCAACTTTCCCATGGCTGCGACCTTCTCAGCCAGAGCTACACTCAAGAATACACGATCAATGAAACCCTATGGGGAAAATCAAACTCCGACATGATACAAGTTGCAAGATCACACAGCTAGCCTATGATGGGCTGTCACTAGATAGGCTTAACTGTCAACTTTCCCATGGCTGCGTCGTTCTCAGCCCGAGCTACACTCAAGAGTACACGATCAATGAAGCGCTACGGGGAAAATTAAACTCCTGCTTGATAGAAGTTGCCGAGTAAACGATCAATGAAACCCTATGGGGAAAATCCAACTCCGGCATGATACAAGTTGCAAGATCACCCAGCTAGCCTATGATGGGCTGTCACTAGATAGGCTTAACTGTCAACTTTCCCATGGCTGCGACCTTCTCAGCCAGAGCTACACTCAAGAATACACGATCAATGAAACCCTATGGGGAAAATCAAACTCCGACATGATACAAGTTGCAAGATCACCCAGCTAGCCTATGATGGACTGTCACTAGATATGCTTAACTGTCAACTTTCCCATGGCTGCGTCGTTCTCAGCCCGAGCTACACTCAAGAGTACACGATCAATGAAGCGCTACGGGGAAAATTAAACTCCTGCTTGATAGAAGTTGCCGAGTAAACGATCAATGAAACTCTATGGGGAAAATCCAACTCCGGCATGAGACAAGTTGCAAGATCACCCAGCTAGCCTATGATGGGCTGTCACTAGATAGGCTTAACTGTCAACTTTCCCATGGCTGCGACCTTCTCAGCCAGAGCTACACTCAAGAATACACGATCAATGAAACCCTATGGGGAAAATCAAACTCCGACATGATACAAGTTGCAAGATCACCCAGCTAGCCTATGATGGGCTGTCACTAGACAGGCTTAACTGTCAACTTTCCCATGGCTGCGACCTTCTCAGCCAGAGCTACACTCAAGAATACACGATCAATGAAACCCTATGGGGAAAATCAAACTCCGACATGATACAAGTTGCAAGATCACCCAGCTAGCCTATGATGGGCTGTCACTAGATATGCTTAACTGTCAACTTTCCCATGGCTGCGTCGTTCTCAGCCCGAGCTACACTCAAGAGTACACGATCAATGAAGCGCTATGGGGAAAATTAAACTCCTGCTTGATAGAAGTTGCCGAGTAAACGAACAATGAAACTCTATGGGGAAAATCCAGCTCCGGCATGATACAAGTTGCAAGATCACCCAGCTAGCCTATGATGGGCTGTCACTAGATAGGCTTAACTGTCAACTTTCCCATGGCTGCGACCTTCTCAGCCAGAGCTACACTCAAGAATACACGATCAATGAAACCCTATGGGGAAAATCAAACTCCGACATGATACAAGTTGCAAGATCACCCAGCTAGCCTATGATGGGCTGTCACTAGATAGGCTTAACTGTCAACTTTCCCATGGCTGCGACCTTCTCAGCCAGAGCTACACTCAAGAATACACGATCAATGAAACCCTATGGGGAAAATCAAACTCCGACATGATACAAGTTGCAAGATCACCCAGCTAGCCTATGATGGGCTGTCACTAGATAGGCTTAACTGTCAACTTTCCCATGGCTGCGTCGTTCTCAGCCCGAGCTACACTCAAGAGTACACGATCAATGAAGCGCTACGGGGAAAATTAAACTCCTGCTTGATAGAAGTTGCCGAGTAAACGATAAATGAAACCCTATGGGGAAAATCCAACTCCGGCATGATACAAGTTGCAAGATCACCCAGCTAGCCTATGATGGGCTGTCACTAGATAGGCTTAACTGTCAACTTTCCCATGGCTGCGACCTTCTCAGCCAGAGCTACACTCAAGAATACACGATCAATGAAACCCTATGGGGAAAATCAAACTCCGACATGATACAAGTTGCAAGATCACCCAGCTAGCCTATGATGGGCTGTCACTAGATAGGCTTAACTGTCAACTTTCCCATGGCTGCGACCTTCTCAGCCAGAGCTACAGTCAAGAATACACGATCAATGAAACCCTATGGGGAAAATCAAACTCCGACATGATACAAGTTGCAAGATCACCCAGCTAGCCTATGATGGGCTGTCACTAGATAGGCTTAACTGTCAACTTTCCCATGGCTGCAACCTTCTCAGCCAGAGCTTCACTCAAGAATACACGATCAATGAAACCCTATGGGGAAAATCAAACTCCGACATGATACAAGTTGCAAGATCACCCAGCTAGCCTATGATGGGCTGTCACTAGATAGGCTTAACTGTCAACTTTCCCATGGCTGCGTCGTTCTCAGCCCGAGCTACACTCAAGAGTACACGATCAATGAAGCGCTACGGGGAAAATTAAACTCCTGCTTGATAGAAGTTGCCGAGTAAACGATCAATGAAACCCTATGGGGAAAATCCAACTCCGGCATGATACAAGTTGCAAGATCACCCAGCTAGCCTATGATGGGCTGTCACTAGATAGGCTTAACTGTCAACTTTCCCATGGCTGCGTCGTTCTCAGCCCGAGCTACACTCAAGAGTACACGATCAATGAAGCGCTATGGGGAAAATTAAACTCCTGCTTGATAGAAGTTGCCGAGTAAACGATCAATGAAACTCTATGGGGAAAATCCAGCTCCGGCATGATACAAGTTGCAAGATCACCCAGCTAGCCTATGATGGGCTGTCACTAGATAGGCTTAACTGTCAACTTTCCCATGGCTGCGACCTTCTCAGCCAGAGCTACACTCAAGAATACACGATCAATGAAACCCTATGGGGAAAATCAAACTCCGACATGATACAAGTTGCAAGATCACACAGCTAGCCTATGATGGGCTGTCACTAGATAGGCTTAACTGTCAACTTTCCCATGGCTGCGTCGTTCTCAGCCCGAGCTACACTCAAGAGTACACGATCAATGAAGCGCTATGGGGAAAATTAAACTCCTGCTTGATAGAAGTTGCCGAGTAAACGATCAATGAAACTCTATGGGGAAAATCCATCTCCGGCATGATACAAGTTTCAAGATCACCCAGCTAGCCTATGATGGGCTGTCACTAGATAGGCTTAACTGTCAACTTTCCCATGGCTGGGACCTTCTCAGCCAGAGCTACACTCAAGAATACACGATCAATGAAACCCTATGGGGAAAATCAAACTCCGACATGATACAAGTTGCAAGATCACCCAGCTAGCCTATGATGGGCTGTCACTAGATAGGCTTAACTGTCAACTTTCCCATGGCTGCGACCTTCTCAGCCAGAGCTACACTCAAGAATACACGATCAATGAAACCCTATGGGGAAAATCAAACTCCGACATGATACAAGTTGCAAGATCACCCAGCTAGCCTATGATGGGCTGTCACTAGATAGGCTTAACTGTCAACTTTCCCATGGCTGCGTCGTTCTCAGCCCGAGCTACACTCAAGAGTACACGATCAATGAAGCGCTACGGGGAAAATTAAACTCCTGCTTGATAGAAGTTGCCGAGTAAACGATAAATGAAACCCTATGGGGAAAATCCAACTCCGGCATGATACAAGTTGCAAGATCACCCAGCTAGCCTATGATGGGCTGTCACTAGATAGGCTTAACTGTCAACTTTCCCATGGCTGCGACCTTCTCAGCCAGAGCTACACTCAAGAATACACGATCAATGAAACCCTATGGGGAAAATCAAACTCCGACATGATACAAGTTGCAAGATCACCCAGCTAGCCTATGATGGGCTGTCACTAGATAGGCTTAACTGTCAACTTTCCCATGGCTGCGACCTTCTCAGCCAGAGCTACACTCAAGAATACACGATCAATGAAACCCTATGGGGAAAATCAAACTCCGACATGATACAAGTTGCAAGATCACCCAGCTAGCCTATGATGGGCTGTCACTAGATAGGCTTAACTGTCAACTTTCCCATGGCTGCGACCTTCTCAGCCAGAGCTTCACTCAAGAATACACGATCAATGAAACCCTATGGGGAAAATCAAACTCCGACATGATACAAGTTGCAAGATCACCCAGCTAGCCTATGATGGGCTGTCACTAGATAGGCTTAACTGTCAACTTTCCCATGGCTGCGTCGTTCTCAGCCCGAGCTACACTCAAGAGTACACGATCAATGAAGCGCTACGGGGAAAATTAAACTCCTGCTTGATAGAAGTTGCCGAGTAAACGATCAATGAAACCCTATGGGGAAAATCCAACTCCGGCATGATACAAGTTGCAAGATCACCCAGCTAGCCTATGATGGGCTGTCACTAGATAGGCTTAACTGTCAACTTTCCCATGGCTGCGTCGTTCTCAGCCCGAGCTACACTCAAGAGTACACGATCAATGAAGCGCTATGGGGAAAATTAAACTCCTGCTTGATAGAAGTTGCCGAGTAAACGATCAATGAAACTCTATGGGGAAAATCCAGCTCCGGCATGATACAAGTTGCAAGATCACCCAGCTAGCCTATGATGGGCTGTCACTAGATAGGCTTAACTGTCAACTTTCCCATGGCTGCGACCTTCTCAGCCAGAGCTACACTCAAGAATACACGATCAATGAAACCCTATGGGGAAAATCAAACTCCGACATGATACAAGTTGCAAGATCACACAGCTAGCCTACGATGGGCTGTCACTAGATAGGCTTAACTGTCAACTTTCCCATGGCTGCGTCGTTCTCAGCCCGAGCTACACTCAAGAGTACACGATCAATGAAGCGCTATGGGGAAAATTAAACTCCTGCTTGATAGAAGTTGCCGAGTAAACGATCAATGAAACTCTATGGGGAAAATCCATCTCCGGCATGATACAAGTTGCAAGATCACCCAGCTAGCCTATGATGGGCTGTCACTAGATAGGCTTAACTGTCAACTTTCCCATGGCTGGGACCTTCTCAGCCAGAGCTACACTCAAGAATACACGATCAATGAAACCCTATGGGGAAAATCAAACTCCGACATGATACAAGTTGCAAGATCACCCAGCTAGCCTATGATGGGCTGTCACTAGATAGGCTTAACTGTCAACTTTCCCATGGCTGCGACCTTCTCAGCCAGAGCTACACTCAAGAATACACGATCAATGAAACCCTATGGGGAAAATCAAACTCCGACATGATACAAGTTGCAAGATCACCCAGCTAGCCTATGATGGGCTGTCACTAGATAGGCTTAACTGTCAACTTTCCCATGGCTGCGTCGTTCTCAGCCCGAGCTACACTCAAGAGTAAACGATCAATGAAGCGCTATGGGGAAAATTAAACTCCTGCTTGATAGAAGTTGCCGAGTAAACGATCAATGAAACTCTATGGGGAAAATCCAACTCCGGCATGATACAAGTTGCAAGATCACCCAGCTAGCCTATGATGGGCTGTCACTAGATAGGCTTAACTGTCAACTTTCCCATGGCTGCGACCTTCTCAGCCAGAGCTACACTCAAGAATACACGATCAATGAAACTCTATGGGGAAAATCAAACTCCGACATGATACAAGTTGCAAGATCACCCAGCTAGCCTAAGATGGGCTGTCACTAGATAGGCTTAACTGTCAACTTTCCCATGGCTGCGTCGTTCTCAGCCCGAGCTACACTCAAGAGTACACGATCAATGAAGCGCTATGGGGAAAATTAAACTCCTGCTTGATAGAAGTTGCCGAGTAAACGATCAATGAAACCCTATGGGGAAAATCCAACTCCGGCATGATACAAGTTGCAAGATCACCCAGCTAGCCTATGATGGGCTGTCACTAGATAGGCTTAACTGTCAACTTTCCCATGGCTGCGACCTTCTCAGCCAGAGCTACACTCAAGAATACACGATCAATGAAACCCTATGGGGAAAATCAAACTCCGACATGATACAAGTTGCAAGATCACCCAGCTAGCCTATGATGGGCTGTCACTAGATAGGCTTAACTGTCAACTTTCCCATGGCTGCGACCTTCTCAGCCAGAGCTACACTCAAGAATACACGATCAATGAAACCCTATGGGGAAAATCAAACTCCGACATGATACAAGTTGCAAGATCACCCAGCTAGCCTATGATGGGCTGTCACTAGATAGGCTTAACTGTCAACTTTCCCATGGCTGCGTCGTTCTCAGCCCGAGCTACACTCAAGAGTAAACGATCAATGAAGCGCTATAGGGAAAATTAAACTCCTGCTTGATAGAAGTTGCCGAGTAAACGATCAATGAAACTCTATGGGGAAAATCCAACTCCGGCATGATACAAGTTGCAAGATCACCCAGCTAGCCTATGATGGGCTGTCACTAGATAGGCTTAACTGTCAACTTTCCCATGGCTGCGACCTTCTCAGCCAGAGCTACACTCAAGAATACACGATCAATGAAACCCTATGGGGAAAATCAAACTCCGACATGATACAAGTTGCAAGATCACCCAGCTAGCCTATGATGGGCTGTCACTAGATAGGCTTAACTGTCAACTTTCCCATGGCTGCGACCTTCTCAGCCAGAGCTACACTCAAGAATACACGATCAATGAAACCCTATGGGGAAAATCAAACTCCGACATGATACAAGTTGCAAGATCACCCAGCTAGCCTATGATGGGCTGTCACTAGATAGGCTTAACTGTCAACTTTCCCATGGCTGCGTCGTTCTCAGCCCGAGCTACACTCAAGAGTACACGATCAATGAAGCGCTACGGGGAAAATTAAACTCCTGCTTGATAGAAGTTGCCGAGTAAACGATCAATGAAACATTATGGGGAAAATCCAACTCCGGCATGATACAAGTTGCAAGATCACCCAGCTAGCCTATGATGGGCTGTCACTAGATAGGCTTAACTGTCAACTTTCCCATGGCTGGGACCTTCTCAGCCAGAGCTACACTCAAGAATACACGATCAATGAAACCCTATGGGGAAAATCAAACTCCGACATGATACAAGTTGCAAGATCACCCAGCTAGCCTATGATGGGCTGTCACTAGATAGGCTTAACTGTCAACTTTCCCATGGCTGCGTCGTTCTCAGCCCGAGCTACACTCAAGAGTACACGATCAATGAAGCGCTACGGGGAAAATTAAACTCCTGCTTGATAGAAGTTGCCGAGTAAACGATCAATGAAACTCTATGGGGAAAATCCAACTCCGGCATGATACAACTTGCAAGATCACCCAGCTAGCCTATGATGGGCTGTCACTAGATAGGCTTAACTGTCAACTTTCCCATGGCTGCGACCTTCTCAGCCAGAGCTACACTCAAGAAAACACGATCAATGAAACCCTATGGGGAAAATCAAACTCCGACATGATACAAGTTGCAAGATCACCCAGCTAGCCTATGATGGGCTGTCAATAGATAGGCTTAACTGTCAACTTTCCCATGGCTGCGTCGTTCTCAGCCCGAGCTACACTCAAGAGTACACGATCAATGAAGCGCTACGGGGAAAATTAAACTCCTGCTTGATAGAAGTTGCCGAGTAAACGATCAATGAAACCCTATGGGGAAAATCCAACTCCGGCATGATACAAGTTGCAAGATCACCCAGCTAGCCTATGATGGGCTGTCACTAGATAGGCTTAACTGTCAACTTTCCCATGGCTGCGACCTTCTCAGCCAGAGCTACACTCAAGAATACACGATCAATGAAACCCTATGGGGAAAATCAAACTCCGACATGATACAAGTTGCAAGATCACCCAGCTAGCCTATGATGGACTGTCACTAGATATGCTTAACTGTCAACTTTCCCATGGCTGCGTCGTTCTCAGCCCGAGCTACACTCAAGAGTACACGATCAATGAAGCGCTACGGGGAAAATTAAACTCCTGCTTGATAGAAGTTGCCGAGTAAACGATCAATGAAACTCTATGGGGAAAATCCAACTCCGGCATGAGACAAGTTGCAAGATCACCCAGCTAGCCTATGATGGGCTGTCACTAGATAGGCTTAACTGTCAACTTTCCCATGGCTGCGACCTTCTCAGCCAGAGCTACACTCAAGAATACACGATCAATGAAACCCTATGGGGAAAATCAAACTCCGACATGATACAAGTTGCAAGATCACCCAGCTAGCCTATGATGGGCTGTCACTAGATAGGCTTAACTGTCAACTTTCCCATGGCTGCGTCGTTCTCAGCCCGAGCTACACTCAAGAGTACACGATCAATGAAGCGCTACGGGGAAAATTAAACTCCTGCTTGATAGAAGTTGCCGAGTAAACGATAAATGAAACCCTATGGGGAAAATCCAACTCCGGCATGATACAAGTTGCAAGATCACCCAGCTAGCCTATGATGGGCTGTCACTAGATAGGCTTAACTGTCAACTTTCTTATGGCTGCGACCTTCTCAGCCAGAGCTACACTCAAGAATACACGATCAATGAAACCCTATGGGGAAAATCAAACTCCGACATGATACAAGTTGCAAGATCACCCAGCTAGCCTATGATGGGCTGTCACTAGATAGGCTTAACTGTCAACTTTCCCATGGCTGCGTCGTTCTCAGCCCGAGCTACACTCAAGAGTACACGATCAATGAAGCGCTACGGGGAAAATTAAACTCCTGCTTGATAGAAGTTGCCGAGTAAACGATCAATGAAACCCTATGGGGAAAATCCAACTCCGGCATGATACAAGTTGCAAGATCACCCAGCTAGCCTATGATGGGCTGTCACTAGATAGGCTTAACTGTCAACTTTCCCATGGCTGCGACCTTCTCAGCCAGAGCTACACTCAAGAATACACGATCAATGAAACCCTATGGGGAAAATCAAACTCCGACATGATACAAGTTGCAAGATCACCCAGCTAGCCTATGATGGGCTGTCACTAGATATGCTTAACTGTCAACTTTCCCATGGCTGCGTCGTTCTCAGCCCGAGCTACACTCAAGAGTACACGATCAATGAAGCGCTATGGGGAAAATTAAACTCCTGCTTGATAGAAGTTGCCGAGTAAACGAACAATGAAACTCTATGGGGAAAATCCAGCTCCGGCATGATACAAGTTGCAAGATCACCCAGCTAGCCTATGATGGGCTGTCACTAGATAGGCTTAACTGTCAACTTTCCCATGGCTGCGACCTTCTCAGCCAGAGCTACACTCAAGAATACACGATCAATGAAACCCTATGGGGAAAATCAAACTCCGACATGATACAAGTTGCAAGATCACACAGCTAGCCTATGATGGGCTGTCACTAGATAGGCTTAACTGTCAACTTTCCCATGGCTGCGACCTTCTCAGCCAGAGCTACACTCAAGAATACACGATCAATGAAACCCTATGGGGAAAATCAAACTCCGACATGATACAAGTTGCAAGATCACCCAGCTAGCCTATGATGGGCTGTCACTAGATAGGCTTAACTGTCAACTTTCCCATGGCTGCGTCGTTCTCAGCCCGAGCTACACTCAAGAGTACACGATCAATGAAGCGCTATGGGGAAAATTAAACTCCTGCTTGATAGAAGTTGCCGAGTAAACGATCAATGAAACTCTATGGGGAAAATCCAACTCCGGCATGATACAAGTTGCAAGATCACCCAGCTAGCCTATGATGGGCTGTCACTAGATAGGCTTAACTGTCAACTTTCCCATGGCTGCGACCTTCTCAGCCAGAGCTACACTCAAGAATACACGATCAATGAAACCCTATGGGGAAAATCAAACTCCGACATGATACAAGTTGCAAGATCACCCAGCTAGCCTATGATGGGCTGTCACTAGATAGGCTTAACTGTCAACTTTCCCATGGCTGCGACCTTCTCAGCCAGAGCTACACTCAAGAATACACGATCAATGAAACCCTATGGGGAAAATCAACTCCGACATGATACAAGTTGCAAGATCACCCAGCTAGCCTATGATGGGCTGTCACTAGATAGGCTTAACTGTCAACTTTCCCATGGCTGCGACCTTCTCAGCCAGAGCTACACTCAAGAATACACGATCAATGAAACCCTATGGGGAAAATCAAACTCCGACATGATACAAGTTGCAAGATCACACAGCTAGCCTATGATGGGCTGTCACTAGATAGGCTTAACTGTCAACTTTCCCATGGCTGCGTCGTTCTCAGCCCGAGCTACACTCAAGAGTACACGATCAATGAAGCGCTATGGGGAAAATTAAACTCCTGCTTGATAGAAGTTGCCGAGTAAACGATCAATGAAACTCTATGGGGAAAATCCATCTCCGGCATGATACAAGTTGCAAGATCACCCAGCTAGCCTATGATGGGCTGTCACTAGATAGGCTTAACTGTCAACTTTCCCATGGCTGGGACCTTCTCAGCCAGAGCTACACTCAAGAATACACGATCAATGAAACCCTATGGGGAAAATCAAACTCCGACATGATACAAGTTGCAAGATCACCCAGCTAGCCTATGATGGGCTGTCACTAGATAGGCTTAACTGTCAACTTTCCCATGGCTGCGACCTTCTCAGCCAGAGCTACACTCAAGAATACACGATCAATGAAACCCTATGGGGAAAATCAAACTCCGACATGATACAAGTTGCAAGATCACCCAGCTAGCCTATGATGGGCTGTCACTAGATAGGCTTAACTGTCAACTTTCCCATGGCTGCGTCGTTCTCAGCCCGAGCTACACTCAAGAGTAAACGATCAATGAAGCGCTATGGGGAAAATTAAACTCCTGCTTGATAGAAGTTGCCGAGTAAACGATCAATGAAACTCTATGGGGAAAATCCAACTCCGGCATGATACAAGTTGCAAGATCACCCAGCTAGCCTATGATGGGCTGTCACTAGATAGGCTTAACTGTCAACTTTCCCATGGCTGCGACCTTCTCAGCCAGAGCTACACTCAAGAATACACGATCAATGAAACTCTATGGGGAAAATCAAACTCCGACATGATACAAGTTGCAAGATCACCCAGCTAGCCTAAGATGGGCTATCACTAGATAGGCTTAACTGTCAACTTTCCCATGGCTGCGTCGTTCTCAGCCCGAGCTACACTCAAGAGTACACGATCAATGAAGCGCTATGGGGAAAATTAAACTCCTGCTTGATAGAAGTTGCCGAGTAAACGATCAATGAAACCCTATGGGGAAAATCCAACTCCGGCATGATACAAGTTGCAAGATCACCCAGCTAGCCTATGATGGGCTGTCACTAGATAGGCTTAACTGTCAACTTTCCATGGCTGCGACCTTCTCAGCCAGAGCTACACTCAAGAATACACGATCAATGAAACCCTATGGGGAAAATCAAACTCCGACATGATACAAGTTGCAAGATCACCCAGCTAGCCTATGATGGGCTGTCACTAGATAGGCTTAACTGTCAACTTTCCCATGGCTGCGACCTTCTCAGCCAGAGCTACACTCAAGAATACACGATCAATGAAACCCTATGGGGAAAATCAAACTCCGACATGATACAAGTTGCAAGATCACCCAGCTAGCCTATGATGGGCTGTCACTAGATAGGCTTAACTGTCAACTTTCCCATGGCTGCGTCGTTCTCAGCCCGAGCTACACTCAAGAGTAAACGATCAATGAAGCGCTATAGGGAAAATTAAACTCCTGCTTGATAGAAGTTGCCGAGTAAACGATCAATGAAACTCTATGGGGAAAATCCAACTCCGGCATGATACAAGTTGCAAGATCACCCAGCTAGCCTATGATGGGCTGTCACTAGATAGGCTTAACTGTCAACTTTCCCATGGCTGCGACCTTCTCAGCCAGAGCTACACTCAAGAATACACGATCAATGAAACCCTATGGGGAAAATCAAACTCCGACATGATACAAGTTGCAAGATCACCCAGCTAGCCTATGATGGGCTGTCACTAGATAGGCTTAACTGTCAACTTTCCCATGGCTGCGACCTTCTCAGCCAGAGCTACACTCAAGAATACACGATCAATGAAACCCTATGGGGAAAATCAAACTCCGACATGATACAAGTTGCAAGATCACCCAGCTAGCCTATGATGGGCTGTCACTAGATAGGCTTAACTGTCAACTTTCCCATGGCTGCGTCGTTCTCAGCCCGAGCTACACTCAAGAGTACACGATCAATGAAGCGCTACGGGGAAAATTAAACTCCTGCTTGATAGAAGTTGCCGAGTAAACGATCAATGAAACATTATGGGGAAAATCCAACTCCGGCATGATACAAGTTGCAAGATCACCCAGCTAGCCTATGATGGGCTGTCACTAGATAGGCTTAACTGTCAACTTTCCCATGGCTGGGACCTTCTCAGCCAGAGCTACACTCAAGAATACACGATCAATGAAACCCTATGGGGAAAATCAAACTCCGACATGATACAAGTTGCAAGATCACCCAGCTAGCCTATGATGGGCTGTCACTAGATAGGCTTAACTGTCAACTTTCCCATGGCTGCGTCGTTCTCAGCCCGAGCTACACTCAAGAGTACACGATCAATGAAGCGCTACGGGGAAAATTAAACTCCTGCTTGATAGAAGTTGCCGAGTAAACGATCAATGAAACTCTATGGGGAAAATCCAACTCCGGCATGATACAACTTGCAAGATCACCCAGCTAGCCTATGATGGGCTGTCACTAGATAGGCTTAACTGTCAACTTTCCCATGGCTGCGACCTTCTCAGCCAGAGCTACACTCAAGAAAACACGATCAATGAAACCCTATGGGGAAAATCAAACTCCGACATGATACAAGTTGCAAGATCACCCAGCTAGCCTATGATGGGCTGTCACTAGATAGGCTTAACTGTCAACTTTCCCATGGCTGCGTCGTTCTCAGCCCGAGCTACACTCAAGAGTACACGATCAATGAAGCGCTATGGGGAAAATTAAACTCCTGCTTGATAGAAGTTGCCGAGTAAACGATCAATGAAACTCTATGGGGAAAATCCAACTCCGGCATGATACAAGTTGCAAGATCACCCAGCTAGCCTATGATGGGCTGTCACTAGATAGGCTTAACTGTCAACTTTCCCATGGCTGGGACCTTCTCAGCCAGAGCTACACTCAAGAATACACGATCAATGAAACCCTATGGGGAAAATCAAACTCCGACATGATACAAGTTGCAAGATCACCCAGCTAGCCTATGATGGGCTGTCACTAGATAGGCTTAACTGTCAACTTTCCCATGGCTGCGACCTTCTCAGCCAGAGCTACACTCAAGAATACACGATCAATGAAACCCTATGGGGAAAATCAAACTCCGACATGATACAAGTTGCAAGATCACCCAGCTAGCCTATGATGGGCTGTCACTAGATAGGCTTAACTGTCAACTTTCCCATGGCTGCGTCGTTCTCAGCCCGAGCTACACTCAAGAGTACACGATCAATGAAGCGCTACGGGGAAAATTAAACTCCTGCTTGATAGAAGTTGCCGAGTAAACGATCAATGAAACCCTATGGGGAAAATCCAACTCCGGCATGATACAAGTTGCAAGATCACCCAGCTAGCCTATGATGGGCTGTCACTAGATAGGCTTAACTGTCAACTTTCCCATGGCTGCGACCTTCTCAGCCAGAGCTACACTCAAGAATACACGATCAATGAAACCCTATGGGGAAAATCAAACTCCGACATGATACAAGTTGCAAGATCACCCAGCTAGCCTATGATGGACTGTCACTAGATATGCTTAACTGTCAACTTTCCCATGGCTGCGTCGTTCTCAGCCCGAGCTACACTCAAGAGTACACGATCAATGAAGCGCTACGGGGAAAATTAAACTCCTGCTTGATAGAAGTTGCCGAGTAAACGATCAATGAAACCCTATGGGGAAAATCAAACTCCGACATGATACAAGTTGCAAGATCACCCAGCTAGCCTATGATGGGCTGTCACTAGATAGGCTTAACTGTCAACTTTCCCATGGCTGCGTCGTTCTCAGCCCGAGCTACACTCAAGAGTACACGATCAATGAAGCGCTACGGGGAAAATTAAACTCCTGCTTGATAGAAGTTGCCGAGTAAACGATCAATGAAACCCTATGGGGAAAATCCAACTCCGGCATGATACAAGTTGCAAGATCACCCAGCTAGCCTATGATGGGCTGTCACTAGATAGGCTTAACTGTCAACTTTCCCATGGCTGCGTCGTTCTCAGCCCGAGCTACACTCAAGAGTACACGATCAATGAAGCGCTATGGGGAAAATTAAACTCCTGCTTGATAGAAGTTGCCGAGTAAACGATCAATGAAACTCTATGGGGAAAATCCAGCTCCGGCATGATACAAGTTGCAAGATCACCCAGCTAGCCTATGATGGGCTGTCACTAGATAGGCTTAACTGTCAACTTTCCATGGCTGCGACCTTCTCAGCCAGAGCTACACTCAAGAATACACGATCAATGAAACCCTATGGGGAAAATCAAACTCCGACATGATACAAGTTGCAAGATCACACAGCTAGCCTATGATGGGCTGTCACTAGATAGGCTTAACTGTCAACTTTCCCATGGCTGCGTCGTTCTCAGCCCGAGCTACACTCAAGAGTACACGATCAATGAAGCGCTATGGGGAAAATTAAACTCCTGCTTGATAGAAGTTGCCGAGTAAACGATCAATGAAACTCTATGGGGAAAATCCATCTCCGGCATGATACAAGTTGCAAGATCACCCAGCTAGCCTATGATGGGCTGTCACTAGATAGGCTTAACTGTCAACTTTCCCATGGCTGGGACCTTCTCAGCCAGAGCTACACTCAAGA
Source organism: Leptodactylus fuscus (assembly GCF_031893055.1). NCBI lineage: Eukaryota > Metazoa > Chordata > Amphibia > Anura > Leptodactylidae > Leptodactylus > Leptodactylus fuscus. The sequence goes on from NW_027440399.1 coordinate 109,785, forward strand.
ATACACGATCAATGAAACCCTATGGGGAAAATCAAACTCCGACATGATACAAGTTGCAAGATCACCCAGCTAGCCTATGATGGGCTGTCACTAGATAGGCTTAACTGTCAACTTTCCCATGGCTGCGACCTTCTCAGCCAGAGCTACACTCAAGAATACACGATCAATGAAACCCTATGGGGAAAATCAAACTCCGACATGATACAAGTTGCAAGATCACCCAGCTAGCCTATGATGGGCTGTCACTAGATAGGCTTAACTGTCAACTTTCCCATGGCTGCGTCGTTCTCAGCCCGAGCTACACTCAAGAGTAAACGATCAATGAAGCGCTATGGGGAAAATTAAACTCCTGCTTGATAGAAGTTGCCGAGTAAACGATCAATGAAACTCTATGGGGAAAATCCAACTCCGGCATGATACAAGTTGCAAGATCACCCAGCTAGGGCTGTCACTAGATAGGCTTAACTGTCAACTTTCCCATGGCTGCGACCTTCTCAGCCAGAGCTACACTCAAGAATACACGATCAATGAAACTCTATGGGGAAAATCAAACTCCGACATGATACAAGTTGCAAGATCACCCAGCTAGCCTAAGATGGGCTATCACTAGATAGGCTTAACTGTCAACTTTCCCATGGCTGCGTCGTTCTCAGCCCGAGCTACACTCAAGAGTACACGATCAATGAAGCGCTATGGGGAAAATTAAACTCCTGCTTGATAGAAGTTGCCGAGTAAACGATCAATGAAACCCTATGGGGAAAATCCAACTCCGGCATGATACAAGTTGCAAGATCACCCAGCTAGCCTATGATGGGCTGTCACTAGATAGGCTTAACTGTCAACTTTCCCATGGCTGCGACCTTCTCAGCCAGAGCTACACTCAAGAATACACGATCAATGAAACCCTATGGGGAAAATCAAACTCCGACATGATACAAGTTGCAAGATCACCCAGCTAGCCTATGATGGGCTGTCACTAGATAGGCTTAACTGTCAACTTTCCCATGGCTGCGACCTTCTCAGCCAGAGCTACACTCAAGAATACACGATCAATGAAACCCTATGGGGAAAATCAAACTCCGACATGATACAAGTTGCAAGATCACCCAGCTAGCCTATGATGGGCTGTCACTAGATAGGCTTAACTGTCAACTTTCCCATGGCTGCGTCGTTCTCAGCCCGAGCTACACTCAAGAGTAAACGATCAATGAAGCGCTATAGGGAAAATTAAACTCCTGCTTGATAGAAGTTGCCGAGTAAACGATCAATGAAACTCTATGGGGAAAATCCAACTCCGGCATGATACAAGTTGCAAGATCACCCAGCTAGCCTATGATGGGCTGTCACTAGATAGGCTTAACTGTCAACTTTCCCATGGCTGCGACCTTCTCAGCCAGAGCTACACTCAAGAATACACGATCAATGAAACCCTATGGGGAAAATCAAACTCCGACATGATACAAGTTGCAAGATCACCCAGCTAGCCTATGATGGGCTGTCACTAGATAGGCTTAACTGTCAACTTTCCCATGGCTGCGACCTTCTCAGCCAGAGCTACACTCAAGAATACACGATCAATGAAACCCTATGGGGAAAATCAAACTCCGACATGATACAAGTTGCAAGATCACCCAGCTAGCCTATGATGGGCTGTCACTAGATAGGCTTAACTGTCAACTTTCCCATGGCTGCGTCGTTCTCAGCCCGAGCTACACTCAAGAGTACACGATCAATGAAGCGCTACGGGGAAAATTAAACTCCTGCTTGATAGAAGTTGCCGAGTAAACGATCAATGAAACATTATGGGGAAAATCCAACTCCGGCATGATACAAGTTGCAAGATCACCCAGCTAGCCTATGATGGGCTGTCACTAGATAGGCTTAACTGTCAACTTTCCCATGGCTGGGACCTTCTCAGCCAGAGCTACACTCAAGAATACACGATCAATGAAACCCTATGGGGAAAATCAAACTCCGACATGATACAAGTTGCAAGATCACCCAGCTAGCCTATGATGGGCTGTCACTAGATAGGCTTAACTGTCAACTTTCCCATGGCTGCGTCGTTCTCAGCCCGAGCTACACTCAAGAGTACACGATCAATGAAGCGCTACGGGGAAAATTAAACTCCTGCTTGATAGAAGTTGCCGAGTAAACGATCAATGAAACTCTATGGGGAAAATCCAACTCCGGCATGATACAACTTGCAAGATCACCCAGCTAGCCTATGATGGGCTGTCACTAGATAGGCTTAACTGTCAACTTTCCCATGGCTGCGACCTTCTCAGCCAGAGCTACACTCAAGAAAACACGATCAATGAAACCCTATGGGGAAAATCAAACTCCGACATGATACAAGTTGCAAGATCACCCAGCTAGCCTATGATGGGCTGTCACTAGATAGGCTTAACTGTCAACTTTCCCATGGCTGCGTCGTTCTCAGCCCGAGCTACACTCAAGAGTACACGATCAATGAAGCGCTATGGGGAAAATTAAACTCCTGCTTGATAGAAGTTGCCGAGTAAACGATCAATGAAACTCTATGGGGAAAATCCAACTCCGGCATGATACAAGTTGCAAGATCACCCAGCTAGCCTATGATGGGCTGTCACTAGATAGGCTTAA